>NW_015507782.1:5297-6157 GCF_001515645.1 Sinocyclocheilus grahami | reverse complement strand
TATAAAAAGAAAATAAACAACAAAACTCTTACATCTCATTACATTTATTAATTTACTAGCTACAACACTAGGCCTACTTAATGACACCATAAACTAAAGAAAGTATTAATATGAAGGTAAATAGATTTTAATGCCTTAAAAAATATTACAAGTTCAGAATTGCCACCTTAACAGAATTGGTGCGTTGAGAAACACGTTCAAATTTGTCGTCTTAATGCGGTCAAACTGTGCGTGTCTACACGTACCAAATAAACGCGGCAAAAACTGACGCCTTAACGCGGCCAAAACGTGCGTGTCTACGTGTACAAAAGAAACGCGGGCAAAGTGTGCGTGTTGACACGGTCACATTTCACGCGTTCCGTTTAAAGACTTTTGGCCCCGTCCGCCTTCCATATTGGCCAGACGGCTGGCGAGCGTATACACGTTTGTTCTCTTGTCAGTTTGCATAGCACCTCATAGCCTATTGCTTAGTTAGCAACGTAAGTGCTTAAATCACACCTCGCGCCTGCCCTGGCGCTGAGGTGAAGTGGAGCGCGCGTCTGAAACGTCTCCAGTTCTCAGTCGTTCTGCGACTGAATAAATGCACTTCTTGTCAAGAGAAAAAGTCAGAGTTGTGAGTGAGGTGGCCAACCCTAGCCCCGCCCCTGCGTTAAGTGCGTTAAATATTTTTAACGCGTTAAACTGAAAAGTGTAATCGCCTGCGTTAATGCGCTAATTTTGACAGCACTAAAAGAAAAAGAAAAAGAAGAAGAAGAAAAAAAAATATATATATATATATATATTTATTTATATCAACACCGCGCTTCTACGGAGGACGAAACCTGCAAAAACAATAAATAAATACACAAATAAGTAAATGT
>NW_015507782.1:2538-5187 GCF_001515645.1 Sinocyclocheilus grahami | reverse complement strand
AAATAAATAAATGTGTGCATAAATACACGTATTCTTGTTTAAATACATAAATAAATAATTAAACATGTGATTAAAGTAGGCAAATAAATAAAATAAATTGGTGGGCAAATGGAAAATGTTTAAGGAAATGCTAAACTCATCCTAACTATTTTCCTTTGATCACTCATTTATTTCTGAATGTAGTTCCACATTTTTCCCCCTCTGCTGCAACATGCTAATGAGAGGGTGTTAATTTATAATCACTAATTTATTTTATTTATTTGCCTACTTTAATCACATGTTTAATTATTTCTATATGCATTTAAACAAGAATGTGTGTATTTATACAGACATTTATTTATTTACTTGCATAATTATTTATTTATTTGTGTATTTATTTATTTATTGTTTTTGCAGGTTTTGTCCTCCATACATGCCAACCCTGCCATAATTAGAAATGTAAAAAAACAAATATAAATAAATATACAAATACATTTTATTTCCTTATGTATTTTTCATATTTTTTTTCCACATTTATTTTTTTTTCTTTTATTTATTTATAAATTTATTTATTTCCACTTTTATTTAAAATGACTCGCCGTCTCCTCATTGGATGTGCCTTTAGAGAGAAATGCACGGATTACATAATTAAAGAGTTTATTTTATTAGGAGTCTATTTTCGATTTGAATTATTTCGTTTTAAAGTAGTAATTTAAAGCTTTCTATATATTTTTATCATGTCTGTGAGGCAATTCGCTGAGTTTAGGTTCATCATTGTGAAGCGCTCCTGCTCAAGACCGAGACGGCAGCGTTTGTTTTCTTTATTTTATAAAAGCACAACGTTTTGTTGATATTGTGAGTGCACACAAATAAAACTAGACCCTTTACAGTTTAGAATGATGAATTACTCTTACCTTTATGAGCAAAAATGACGGCGTATTAAGTTGTTTCCACTGTTAGAAAAAAATGCAAGTGATTCCGCTAGCGCCTCCATGTGCTGCAGAACGCGCTTCAGCTTCCACTCTCCGCGCAAACGATTGGATATGCATCTAACAGCGCACATTTATCTAGGTTAAACATTTAAACTAACATTGTTATATGCTTGAACTGTTTTATATATAGATTTTATTTTAGGCAAGTCCTGATGATTTGAGAAGGCTAAATTGATCAAACATATAGGCTATGATTAATTCACTGTCTGCCGCTGGCCTTTACTTAAAAAAAACGTACATATTAACGAACAAAAAATGCTCCAAACGTTTTTCTAAATTTACTTTATGAAAAAACTAAACGAAATATAATCACTTTTCCATTACATACAAAACTGAACTATTTTAATAGCTGAAACAGTAGTATAAGCTTTTTTTGAAACTACCCCCATGAAAGAAATCCATTATAACATGTACATGAAAATGTATAAACATTGGACACAACTATGGGGCACCATTGTGCAGCAGCAAGCATCACAACAAAAAAGGAACCTCAAGGTTGATCTAGGAAAATGTGTGAAAATGTATAGGGCCCCATTCCTATATTTTGCCTGGGGCCCCCAATTCACTAAATCCGCCCCTGTTGGTAAGCAGCAGTAGCTATTTTTTTCCAAAATGGCAGCTATGGGGAAAAGTGAGTCAAATGCTGTGGGGTAAATTGAGTCAGCATTTTAACTTAACCCACCATAAGGCACTGTAGTTAAGTTAAATCTCTGAATTGTAAACTGGTATTTTAATGTGATATATTACTGGTTTAGTTTATCATATATACATATTCTGTAGTTTATTTCATAGGGACAGTGTACAAGTGCACCAAATCCTTCTCTGATAAGAACCAGAAAATGCTTTTCATCGCATTATAATCATATATATATTTCCACCTGTAGTCCCTAATGCCCAACAAACTCTCTGTTTAGTCTGTTTTAGGAAGGCTACAACTTTAGTGTTCAACATATTGTTTCAGAAATGCAAACAATTAAATGTTGACATTTAAACTTCATTTGGTTGGTTTTATGTTGTTAAAGTTAACTTCATGAAAATAAATATTACTGTTTGTAAAAGGAAATTATTAAATTCGTTTTTTAATAATTATTTATTTCACATGGGTTTGAATCAGATTTGGTCAGATGGTCATTTTACACCCAGATGATGCATCTCGACTCGGGTCAACTTACCCCTAACCCGGGGCAAACTGAACCATGGCACCACTTTTTTATTAGAAGCCATATTTTTAGAACCCTTTATATAGATACATTCTGATAATTTAAAATGATAGAAAATACTTTCATTAGGATAGGGTAGGATAGGATAGATACTTTCATTGTACTTCTACATTTTAACTTATCTTGAGTACCACATAAGTAAAAAATGGCTAATCTTTACCCCACTCTCCCCTATAAGTATTAGACTTTTAATTTAATATTTTACAGCATAAATCTATATTATATACTAACAAACAACTCATTTAGAACATTTATATAATTTTTTTAAGTATTTATAGGCCTACTATTAATATGGTTTTAATCAAATATGATGTGTTGTACACTGTAAAAAGTCATTCTGTAGGTTTGTAGAGTTCATTAAATTTAATGTGTAACTTTATTTAACAAAATTAATTAGTTTTTTTCAAAAAAAATTTAATTAGAATTAATTAAAAACGACTGGAATAAAACCTACTCAA
>NW_015507782.1:0-2265 GCF_001515645.1 Sinocyclocheilus grahami | reverse complement strand
TAATCCCGGGTTACTATGGTCATGCAGGTTTGTTTACGCATTAAATTCATGGCCACGAGAAAAATATGTCGTTCCCTCAACATAGCTCGTGGCCACGACAAAATTAAGTGAACCGAACAGGTTCCCTCGCCATCACCATAAATATGAGCATAGCAACAAACATGTTAAATTTTTGCTCATCGTTGTTAATTTAACACCACTTACCTGTCTTAAACTGTCCTGATAGTCCATTTTGAAGCGGTTAATTAGCCAGAATAGCTTGGTGCCTGGTCCCACACTGATTGTAAGGCAAAACGTGATTGGTTAGAGCGAGAACACGCTACGATTGGTCGGCGCCACGTGACCGGTATCTGATTGGCTTAAGTAGAAGGGGGCTGGAGTCCATCCATTTGTGGATTGGTTTGCCTCTTGAGTTTGAAATGTCTCAAAATCCACAAATAAGCGCAACGATTTACAAATGCACAGGGAGCTATCCACAAATGCATGTAGCGATCTACAAATGCACTGGACGCAATTCACAAATGAATGCCAGGCAAAGTTGTGTTTGTGACATACAAATATATCTGTGAATATGTTTTTTATTTGCAAATCTCATTTTATTTTTTGTGTGAATTTAATTCTTGTTTGTGAAACTCTAAGATTTCTTTGTGGATCTCATTCTATTTATTTATCAATACATTTCATTTTTGTTAATCTCTTTACATTTATTTGTGGATCATAATGTATTTATTTGGAATTATGCAACGATTCTACCCCCATACTAATTCGTTCATGTAACATGAACGGTTTGTAGCTCCCTGATTTACGAAATGTTGGACTCTTCAACTGATGATTCATAATGAGCTTTATTAAAGATCCGTCACCGTAGATTTGTAGTAATCACCGTTAAATGCCATAAGACACCATGAATCACCGTAAGAGCTTAGTATAAAGGAAAACAAACACAAAACATAATATAAATAAACCTTGAAACAAACATACATTAAATACAACAACTATTTAACACGCCTAACATCATACAAACAAATAACCAGTACTACATTAAAATAAATCCAAAACAGTACAGATAACAAAGTCAATATTTTACCTTAGTCTCCATCCAAACCAGGAGCTAGATCCTTGAAGTTCTCTTTAACCGTACACCTTTGAATGAATCAACCATGTGCGTCTTAGCTGCACTCCTTACTAGAACGCTTTTAAGCACACCGTAATATCCGCTTACATGGATGAATGTCAAAATAAAAAGTTACCACAAGACTTATAAACTAATAAAACCCCCAGAATCCAACAATTAAACATAATACACATTCGAAAATGGACAACGTAATAAATCACTTAAAGAATATCAAAAAAGATTAACGTTACTATCTTAAGTGACCTTTTGTGGCCTAATATCCACATCACGTATTGCTACGTTTGAACTAGGGTGTTGCTCATAAACTATGGAAAATCACGTTTTACGCCGATGAATGGCTGAAGGGGTTCATTTTAAAACTATTTAACGTTAGCGCTGCCGTTGAACAGCGCGCACGTCGTTTCCATCACTCCATGCACCTCTTCTTTTCAATCCATCACGTTGGCATATTACGAATAATAATCCATAAACAAGTGCATTTTGTTGCACAACATCGTAAGGTTAGAAATCGAGCATCGAATTTTTTTATACGTTACATTTGTGAGGACCTGACCTGGCGATCTGCCAGGACGTTACGCGCTAATCTACAGTAAACACGAGCAACAATGAAAGCTTGTATGTATTTTATTTAAATAAAATCCCTCGAATCCATTCATTCCTCAGTTACATGCTGTTAGGAGCTAGCAATTAGAGTAAACGGTCATTCTGCACGATCGCACGGAAGCCCTGAACTTGGTTTATTTGGTGTTTCAGGAAAAAAAAATCGCTATAAATGTTAGATATTTTGGTATTCAGTGTTATTAACATTCCACATTTCTATTAACATTATTTTTGCAGACATACAGAAGAGAATTTTAGAAGAAGAACAATGAAAAGATGATAAAGGAGATGAGCAAAGATGAACAAAACATTTGCACATTGAAGACACGAAATCATTATGATCAATGTCCATGTGTGCAAGACATAAAGGAACGATGGACAGCCCTGTTTCAACCTTCTCAAGTGAGCTAACAATACTCAGAGACAAAAAGGAACATAATGTATCTGAAAACACCCTCTCAAAACGTGAAATTCATTTGACTCTAATTCCGTATTTCAGGTGAATGCAGAATTTCACAGAATAACCACTG
>NW_015507781.1:35450-46462 GCF_001515645.1 Sinocyclocheilus grahami | reverse complement strand
ACTGAAGTGCCTTGAAAAAAATTGTACCACACTGATTTTTTTTTTTATTATTATTTCATATAAAAATACATGAAATCAGTCCAAATCTGAAGAAGATACCATGAAAAATTAGATTCCTGCAACCATTTTTCTGAGACTATGTCTAGTCCCCCATGGAGCATGAGTTTTACGACTACAGATGGCTGGGGAAACGAACCTCAAAAGCCTTCCCTGGAATGTGCTGGTTTGATGTGTGTGTCTCCATCATGTAGGTGGGTCTGTTGTGAGACAGATCTTACAATACCAAGAATGGTTTAGCACCTCAGTATTTGACTGACCTCAGATGCACGTCTGCTGCATTCTCAAAACTCTGGCAATTTGATAATACCTAAAATATGAAAATCAACTGCGGGCGACAGATCCTTTTCCTATTTAGGGCCCAAACTCTGGAATAACCTACGTAACATTGTTCGGGAGGCAGACACACTCTGTCAGTTTAAATCTAGATTAAAGACCCATCTCTTTAACCTGTCTTACACATAACACACTAACACATTTCTAATATTCAAATCTGTTAAAGGATTGATAGGCTGCATTAATTAGGACAACAGGAACCGGGAACACTTCCCATAACACCCAATGTACTTGTTACATCGTAAGAAGAATGGCATCTACGCTAATATTAGTCTGTTTCTTTTTTATTCTGAGGTCACCATAGCCACCATATCCAGTCTGTATCCAGATCAGATCAGATGCTTTTATCCAAAGCGACTTACAAATGAGGAGTTTGTTCTTAGTTATGGCATAAATAAATATGTGATAAAAAAGTAGAAATTGTGACAAAAAATGAAACTACAAGATATGAGATAAAAAGTTATAGTTATGGCAAAAAGTACATGTGAGTGTCACGTTCAGGTGTGCCAGGGAACAGGCAGGAAGATGAGGATGACGGATATCAGAACACTTTAACCCGCTGAGGTCGACTAACGCGGATACGCGTTTTGAGGCATCTTCTCCTGATAACACCGAAAATAACTTAAATTACACTTTCAGTTTTGATCTTACAGATAAGAGCAATACATCAATCGAATCTGTAAAGGGTCTACTTTTATTTGTTTACACACATAATAACAACAGAACTTTGTGCATTTATAAAATAAAGAAAACAAACAGGGTGTGCTGTCTGCCGCCTTGGTCTACGTGATCTTTATTTAGAGACGCGTCATTAAAATTAAATGTAACTCAGCAAATACTCGACAAAGAGACACAGTTATTCTGTCAAGTTGAGGTGTGCCAGGGAACAGGCAGGAAGACGAGGATGACGGATATCAGAACACATTAATGATCAGACGAGAGGGTAGGCGCACACGCACAGGGTAACATTAACAATAACTGACCACACTAGGATGCAAGAGACAGGAACTTATAGGGCAGATAATGAGGGGCAGACAGGTGAACACAATGAGGTGATTAACTAATAATGGGAACAGGAACAACCAAATAAGGACACAGAGGGAGAAACCATAATCAACAGTCCACAGGGGTGTGACAGTAAGGAAAAACTATAAATTCTAACTAAATTTAATTTACAAGTTAGAAAGTCAATTATGACAAAAAGTTTGACTTTTGTAATTATTACTTTATCACATAATGACCTTTTACCTCATAATTATCACTTATTTCATAGTTTGACACTTTTTTTGTCAAATTCAACTGTTTTGCCATAATCGTGACTTACTTTGTTTATTTATTTATTTATTATTTGTTTTGGTCATGACTTTGACCTATAATTTCTGATTTTTATCTAAATTTCAACAAGTAAGTTATGATTGTGTAATCGTGCAATGAGATTTACTGGATCACCAACAGCAACAACAATAATCTATCACTTGTAAACCCTTTTTCTTGTTTAAAAATGGAACAGATAAGAATCTGACTGCTTAAGTGAAAGTTGCTTTTAAAAGATAAAAACAAAAAAAAACTCATGCTCACGATTGTGTTACTTTTTGTGGTTAAGGTGAAGTAAATTGTTGGTGAAGTCAATGATGTCAACAGCTATTGTATTGTGTTGGACGTCAAATTACTGTAGTATTTATTTTTTATGTTAAACTCTTGTCTAATATTTGTTCTATTTACAAAATGTATTTTTCTTAAGGAGGGTTTTGTAAATATTGCAAAAAGAAAGACTAACTAAAACCTAGATGCTCTACAGGAGAGAATAGGAGATTCCCTGTTTAATATCAGCAGACAGTTAGATTTATGTACTAATAAAACTATACTGAAAGCTTAAATATTCCATATTATTATACTTTTGAATCAGTCAAACGTCTGAACATTTTATCTTCTAAACACTAAAAATAAAAGGCACGTTCAAATGGAAGACACTTTTAGATATTAAATACACACAAAATGATGTACTTGGATGTCTTCAGAATGGTATTTAAAATTAAAATCAGATGAAAAGTGAAAAATAATTCAACCTAAGATGAATGTCTAACGTGATTTTGAGTGGGCAACATATTAATAACGAATGATTGAACTGTGGTCAAATGCATTGCACCATCACTGACTTTAGAATGAAAAAAAAAACTTTGTGGCACTAATGAAACTACTGCTTTAGTAGATCAGTTTACAAGTGTATCAACTAAATGTTTTGGACTGAATGGAATCACTGACTTTACTGGTTTTGTTCCTTCAACGTCACATTTCAGTCGTCCCCATCAGCAGTCATTTTCTTAGCTTATTTCCAAGAAGAAAAAAACAACAACACTATTTACATAGGCAAAATAAATGTATGCCTAGTCAAACAAACTGCTCAAAAGTTCATCAGAGGCAAGAAAGATTTGATTATTTTTTTAAATAAACTAGTGAGGTTTGAGGCAGATTAATGTAGGTGGAGCTTTAAAATGCAAAAAAAAAAAAAATGCAAAAGTCTTGTGATCTTGTGAAGTCTTTAATATGGGAAAGAAAACAGGTCATACAGGTTAGAACAACATGGAATAATGTGAGAATTTAAGTAAAAATGTGATGCAATGAATACAAACCTTAATGTAGTTCAGGACTATTGTTCCTCAGTTTTCTCTCAGAAGAGGTGATAAAAGCCATCTGATAAACCGATCCAGTTTGGCGGGTAGCAACTGATTACATGTAATCTGGATTACGCAGTGTGATTTCAAATATTAAGTACTTATAATTAGAGAATACAGTATTACATTTTAAAATGCTCATAATAAGATTAAAGTTACTTTTTAATATATTATATGATTATGTATTATATACACAATGGCAGTACCCCAGGAATTCATTCAATACAGTCGCCAAATTAACAAAAATAAATAAATAAATACAGCAGCAACAGGCACAGACATTTCCCAACAGCACAGCAGGGTCATTCCATGTCAACTCAACCAGAGATCCTTGGCTCAAATTTTTGATTTTGCCAATATTCTTTCTGAAGAAAGATAAACATGTATAGTAATGAAAGCCAACATATTAAATGTCATGGATGCATATTCACTGAGTAAACCACTATTTTGTAGAGGGGGGGTTGAAATGGCAATTTTCACCCGAGATTAAGAGCCAAATTACAGGGGGTAAAATTGACTTTAGAAAGATGAGAGCATCATAATGTTATTTTTTTACAAAGAGATTGGTAGGTCTGTTAGTAAAATCTGTTGACTTTAACTATCTTTGTTGCAATATGTGCCAATGGTGACCATTCGAAAATGGGGAAAGAGCAGTTTTTTCCCAAAGTTTGCAGACCTGTAACTCAAAGAACATTAAATATATCTTAAGATATTGGGTCTCAACAAACTTCCTATTTGACATGCTCATTTTTAAGGCCCTATATGTTTCTGTTCCAGAGATAATGGAATTGCAACATGGCTCCAAGAGTAAATTGTTAAATTGCACACATTTCCAATGGTCAAAAACCATATGTGGGTCACTTTGCAAAAACATGATACTTCTTTTCTTTTAAAAAGGAATGTCTGAAGAATAAATAATGTTTAAACTAGAAATGCATCTTGTTTTCTTATGTAGAAGCAACTGCATTGAACATACCTGTCTGAGTGCCATAAGTATTAAAGACAATTGCAATATAGTTTGAGATTGTAGTTCTTAAAAAAAGAAAAGAAAAACACTTTCTTTTGGAATCTTCATTTTCAAGGCCCTACATCTTTCAGTCCCAGAGAAATGGGGATCTCAATGAGGCTCCATATTCAGATTGTTAAATAATACCCATTTTCAGTGGTTGAAAACCAAATGTTGGTCACTTTGTATACAGCTAATACTTATTGTATTTAAAGCAGAATGTGTGAAGGATAAGTAATGTTGAAACTAGAAATGCATCTTGTTTCCTTCTATCAAAACAAGGACATACCTGTTTGAGTGGCATAAATATTATTTTTTCCAAAATGTGCATAACTGTAATACTTCTTGAGTTACAAACATCTTTATATGATTTTAGATTCTGTTTCTTAAGAAACTTTTCTTTTGGAATCTACAAAAGGTGGATGTCCATGACATGCAAAGTCCCACATGGCTCAATTCTGGTGACACTCTTGTTCAGCCTGTATATGCTCCCTCTAAGTCAAATGAGAAAGAACCAAACTGCCATGCAGTTTGCTATGCAGATGATAACCAAGTTGCCTAGCCCTATCGCCAAATGACTACCAAATGAGGTAGCCATTGACTCCCTCTGCCAATGCATTGATGAAATTAACAGCTGGCTGTGCCAAAACTTTCTTCAGTTAAACAGAAATAATTCTGAAGTCACTGTGTTTTGGAAGCAAAGATCAGCTTCTCAAGGTGAATGCATAGCTTGATTCTAGGGGTCAAATAACTAAAAATCAAGTCAGGAATATTGGTGTGATTTAAACTTTACTTTCTAAAAATCCCATACACTTTGACTATAATGTCATTGTTGTTTTCGTGTTTGTTTTATATATATACTTTTGCAATTATCTAGTATACCCAGCATTTGTGTTTGATTTTCAGTTAAATTTGACTTCTTGTTCACTGCAGGATATTCCTGGCAGAGATAACTGCAGGAGGGATAGGGCATGTTTCTCCGCTCCACTTTCCTGTAATCCAGGTGCATAAGGTCCCTGAAATTTCCTCTCCATAAGAGGAAATGCAGATAAATGTTTGCTTCTAAAATATGTGTAAAGTTGTAATAATGTATAAAAGCCTTTTAAAATATACTGTAACATTTACTAAAACAGACATTCTCACAGCACTGTACATGCCACCTCAGATGCAGATATATATTTATTATATATTATTCTTATATTTTAATTAATTCATAAGTCTATTTGCTATGTCTGATTAGTATATTTAAAAAGTGTATGAGAGCTGGGTTCAAGTGTACCACAAGTGGTAACTAAATACATGGTTTTAATACAGAGATAATATGTTAAAAGCACATTTAGTTCATATTCATGGTGTCTAAAAATAGCACAGATGTACTTAAGATTATTTTAAGAAGAACTAAAGAATATTTTTTGTATTTTAAGTACAAAATTAGCATGTGAAAATAGAGCACTTTAAGTACATTATGGAAGTATGCTGAAATAAAGTGTATTTTAGTGCACTTTTTTTCACCTGGGAATACCCACTACAGCCCGAACACCACTGCATCTAATGTCACTGCATCATTGAACACCACTTCATCTACTGCCTCTGGACTTTCTACAGCTAATAATAAACTTGTCATGCCTATGGACTGTTTTGTGTTTGTTTTCCTCCCCCACGTGTCCTAGTTTTCCCCTCATGTCTGATTGTGATATTGATTCCAGGTGTTTCTTGTTAATTTCCTTGTTTAGATCCCAATTTAAGCCCTGTGTTTTTCTGAGTCCTTTGTCCTGTCATAAACTTCATTCCTGGTGCTATGTGTGTGGTCCTTGTAGTTTTGAATGAATATAGACTATCTTCACGAATTCCACTACGTCTCCTCACTCCTTCGCTCCTTCACAGTAGCAGCAGATTGTGACAAACCTTAAGTAGGAACAGACTGGAAAGACTTTCTTTTTTCTTTTCATGCTCACGATTGTGTTACTTTTTGTGGTTAAGGTGAAGTAAATTGTTGGTGAAGTCAATGATGTCAACAGCTATTGTATTGTGTTGGACGTCAAATTACTGTAGTATTTATTTTTTATGTTAAACTCTTGTCTAATATTTGTTCTATTTACAAAATGTATTTTTCTTAAGGAGGGTTTTGTAAATATTGCAAAAAGAAAGACTAACTAAAACCTAGATGCTCTACAGGAGAGAATAGGAGATTCCCTGTTTAATATCAGCAGACAGTTAGATTTATGTACTAATAAAACTATACTGAAAGCTTAAATATTCCATATTATTATACTTTTGAATCAGTCAAACGTCTGAACATTTTATCTTCTAAACACTAAAAATAAAAGGCACGTTCAAATGGAAGACACTTTTAGATATTAAATACACACAAAATGATGTACTTGGATGTCTTCAGAATGGTATTTAAAATTAAAATCAGATGAAAAGTGAAAAATAATTCAACCTAAGATGAATGTCTAACGTGATTTTGAGTGGGCAACATATTAATAACGAATGATTGAACTGTGGTCAAATGCATTGCACCATCACTGACTTTAGAATGAAAAAAAAACTTTGTGGCACTAATGAAACTACTGCTTTAGTAGATCAGTTTACAAGTGTATCAACTAAATGTTTTGGACTGAATGGAATCACTGACTTTACTGGTTTTGTTCCTTCAACGTCACATTTCAGTCGTCCCCATCAGCAGTCATTTTCTTAGCTTATTTCCAAGAAGAAAAAAACAACAACACTATTTACATAGGCAAAATAAATGTATGCCTAGTCAAACAAACTGCTCAAAAGTTCATCAGAGGCAAGAAAGATTTGATTATTTTTTTAAATAAACTAGTGAGGTTTGAGGCAGATTAATGTAGGTGGAGCTTTAAAATGCAAAAAAAAAAAAAATGCAAAAGTCTTGTGATCTTGTGAAGTCTTTAATATGGGAAAGAAAACAGGTCATACAGGTTAGAACAACATGGAATAATGTGAGAATTTAAGTAAAAATGTGATGCAATGAATACAAACCTTAATGTAGTTCAGGACTATTGTTCCTCAGTTTTCTCTCAGAAGAGGTGATAAAAGCCATCTGATAAACCGATCCAGTTTGGCGGGTAGCAACTGATTACATGTAATCTGGATTACGCAGTGTGATTTCAAATATTAAGTACTTATAATTAGAGAATACAGTATTACATTTTAAAATGCTCATAATAAGATTAAAGTTACTTTTTAATATATTATATGATTATGTATTATATACACAATGGCAGTACCCCAGGAATTCATTCAATACAGTCGCCAAATTAACAAAAATAAATAAATAAATACAGCAGCAACAGGCACAGACATTTCCCAACAGCACAGCAGGGTCATTCCATGTCAACTCAACCAGAGATCCTTGGCTCAAATTTTTGATTTTGCCAATATTCTTTCTGAAGAAAGATAAACATGTATAGTAATGAAAGCCAACATATTAAATGTCATGGATGCATATTCACTGAGTAAACCACTATTTTGTAGAGGGGGGGTTGAAATGGCAATTTTCACCCGAGATTAAGAGCCAAATTACAGGGGGTAAAATTTACTTTAGAAAGATGAGAGCATCATAATGTTATTTTTTTACAAAGAGATTGGTAGGTCTGTTAGTAAAATCTGTTGACTTTAACTATCTTTGTTGCAATATGTGCCAATGGTGACCATTCGAAAATGGGGAAAGAGCAGTTTTTTCCCAAAGTTTGCAGACCTGTAACTCAAAGAACATTAAATATATCTTAAGATATTGGGTCTCAACAAACTTCCTATTTGACATGCTCATTTTTAAGGCCCTATATGTTTCTGTTCCAGAGATAATGGAATTGCAACATGGCTCCAAGAGTAAATTGTTAAATTGCACACATTTCCAATGGTCAAAAACCATATGTGGGTCACTTTGCAAAAACATGATACTTCTTTTCTTTTAAAAAGGAATGTCTGAAGAATAAATAATGTTTAAACTAGAAATGCATCTTGTTTTCTTATGTAGAAGCAACTGCATTGAACATACCTGTCTGAGTGCCATAAGTATTAAAGACAATTGCAATATAGTTTGAGATTGTAGTTCTTAAAAAAAGAAAAGAAAAACACTTTCTTTTGGAATCTTCATTTTCAAGGCCCTACATCTTTCAGTCCCAGAGAAATGGGGATCTCAATGAGGCTCCATATTCAGATTGTTAAATAATACCCATTTTCAGTGGTTGAAAACCAAATGTTGGTCACTTTGTATACAGCTAATACTTATTGTATTTAAAGCAGAATGTGTGAAGGATAAGTAATGTTGAAACTAGAAATGCATCTTGTTTCCTTCTATCAAAACAAGGACATACCTGTTTGAGTGGCATAAATATAATTTTTTCCAAAATGTGCATAACTGTAATACTTCTTGAGTTACAAACATCTTTATATGATTTTAGATTCTGTTTCTTAAGAAACTTTTCTTTTGGAATCTACAAAAGGTGGATGTCCATGACATGCAAAGTCCCACATGGCTCAATTCTGGTGACACTCTTGTTCAGCCTGTATATGCTCCCTCTAAGTCAAATGAGAAAGAACCAAACTGCCATGCAGTTTGCTATGCAGATGATAACCAAGTTGCCTAGCCCTATCGCCAAATGACTACCAAATGAGGTAGCCATTGACTCCCTCTGCCAATGCATTGATGAAATTAACAGCTGGCTGTGCCAAAACTTTCTTCAGTTAAACAGAAATAATTCTGAAGTCACTGTGTTTTGGAAGCAAAGATCAGCTTCTCAAGGTGAATGCATAGCTTGATTCTAGGGGTCAAATAACTAAAAATCAAGTCAGGAATATTGGTGTGATTTAAACTTTACTTTCTAAAAATCCCATACACTTTGACTATAATGTCATTGTTGTTTTCGTGTTTATTAATGTATGTTTATGTAATTCAGGGATTCCCAAACATTTGATATAATGGTCAGATTGACATGCAGGTAAACAAATAAAATATTTATAATTGTACTGTTTATTTATTTATATTTTGATGATATAATGAATTATTACCTTTTTATCAACTATCCGCTACTCACTAATGTGATGTCAACAAATGTGAACATTTTCTTTCTCTTTGTTCTTATATCAATATTGTAAGTGTAAATGTTAAATAGTAAGTGTAAAACAAGTTTGATTAATAAAAAATAAATCTAAATGTAATCTAAAAACAGTCAGATTACATTATCTAAAACGATTAACCTGGATTGTTAGTAACTACGGTTTTCATTATGTAATATGTAATCAGTAACATGATACATTTTGTAAGTAATCTATCCAGCTCTGGTTATAGCTCACCCAATGATATTCACACCTAGTATTTAATGTAAGCATGTCAACATGACACTTATACCTTGGATAGTCATAAATGTCCGCCAAAGAGATGGATGTAAAAATGACAAGCATGGGCATTTTGCTATCATTAATAACTAAACTGAAGTTTCATGGTATCATTGTTTTCAGTAAAAATGTGTTCACTTGTTTTGTTGCTACAAGATGGTGTGTGTGTGAACATTTTTCCAGCTCCAGTCAGAGAGAAAAGTGGAAGGAGCAATTGGATAATGAGACTCTGAGATAAAGTTGAACTGATGTGTTTCTCCCAGGAACAACATTTATTCAAACATCCTCAAATGAAAGCAGAAAGAATCACAAATTGCTTAAAATGAACATGAGAACATTCTACAAGAGTCTGTTGCTTTTACTGGGTAAGTGATACATACAATATTTTAGTGACCTCAGTATGTTTTCAGCTTCATCTTACAGACAGAGAAACACTTACCAGAAGACACTAAAACATAATCGGGTAACACTTTACAATAACCTTCTTTAGCAGGGACGTGCACAGACATTTTGAGGGGCAGGGGCTCAAGTGGAAAAAAAGGGCACTTCTCATATTTATAAAATTTTTTCTAAACAAAACATTAAATATATTAGGGGTGTTCGATATTGACAAAAAATATATCTCAATATTTTCTGGGATTTTATCGATAATGATAATTAGACGATATTTTGATGAGTGTGTTATTGTGCTGATATTTTAAGGACTACCGTGGACAGCTGACTCTGTCAGCCACCTTTCTGTGTGGTGATCAGTTCACAGCAGTGATAGAAATTAATCTTTTTCAATAAATTTAAAGTTATTTTTTACCTTTTTATAAAGCCCTTTTTTCTAAAAGTGTGCATCATCTTTTCAGTCAAATTCTTAAATTGAAACGGTCAATTAGAATAATAAGTCATTTGGGCTGTTATCGAGCATGTGCTGTGATTGGTTCTGAAATACAAAATGTGCTGTGATTGGTTAGCTGGGCCAGTGTGTGCTGTGATTGGTTAGCTGGGCCAGTGTGTGCTGTGATTGGTTAGCTGGGCCAGTGTGTGTTGTGATTGGCAGCACTTGGCGCCTGGTCTGCAAATGTCACGCCCCTTGCCATAGCCGCCTGCAAGCTTCAGTGTAAATATTGTGTCAATATCAAATCAATTTAATCGCGATTTAAACCCAGATGATTGTAACTACTCTAAATTCGTCTGCCTTGGGAAAGCTAGCATGGCTCCGACATAGTGATAACACTCGCTGCCTTCTCTAGTGCAGCTCAACCAGGTCTCGTCCCATTCGTCGATATTTGTGATATGACAAATCCCGGAAAATATGCGTTGTAGTCCAAACGAGTCGTTCGTTGTAGTTTTTGAAAGTGGATCTCAAAATCTCCTTTTGAAGTGGACTTTGAGCTTTGTAACTTTGCAGATCTTTTTTATGCTCAAACAGCAACATTACAGACCAACTAAAGTTGAAATGTGAAAAAGCATAATAGGACCCCTTTAAATGTGAAATTAAAACTGCCAGTAGGTGGCACCAAGTCACTGTTAATAAGTGAGTCATTGCGACTGAACCGAATCATTTAAACGGTTGATTCATTCAGGAA
>NW_015507781.1:23214-29231 GCF_001515645.1 Sinocyclocheilus grahami | reverse complement strand
AATGTGCTGTGATTGGTTAGCTGGGCCAGTGTGTGCTGTGATTGGTTAGCTGGGCCAGTGTGTGCTGTGATTGGTTAGCTGGGCCAGTGTGTGCTGTGATTGGTTAGCTGGGCCAGTGTGTGCTGTGATTGGTTAGCTGGGCCAGTGTGTGCTGTGATTGGTTAGCTGGGCCAGTGTGTGCTGTGATTGGTTAGCTGGGCCAGTGTGTGCTGTGATTGGTTAGCTGGGCCAGTGTGTGCTGTGATTGGTTAGCTGGGCCAGTGTGTGTTGTGATTGGCAGCACTTGGCGCCTGGTCTGCAAATGTCAGCCATAGCCGCATAGCCGCCTGCAAGCTTCAGTGTAAATATTGTGTCAATATCAAATCAATTTAATCGCGATTTAAACCCGTAACTACTCAACTACTCTAAATTCGTCTGCCTTGGGAAAGCTAGCATGGCTCCGACATAGTGATAACACTCGCTGCCTTCTCTAGTGCAGCTCAACCAGGTCTCGTCCCATTCGTCGATATTTGTGATATGACAAATCCCGGAAAATATGCGTTGTAGTCCAAACGAGTCGTTCGTTGTAGTTTTTGAAAGTGGATCTCAAAATCTCCTTTTGAAGTGGACTTTGAGCTTTGTAACTTTGCAGATCTTTTTTATGCTCAAACAGCAACATTACAGACCAACTAAAGTTGAAATGTGAAAAAGCATAATAGGACCCCTTTAAATGTGAAATTAAAACTGCCAGTAGGTGGCACCAAGTCACTGTTAATAAGTGAGTCATTGCGACTGAACCGAATCATTTAAACGGTTGATTCATTCAGGAACAAAACAGCGTCATGTTGCTCAGAGATGCAAATTGGACGCAAATGGAATTATTATTGTTTGGCGAAATAGAGCAAAAACAGTCAATATTGTATTTAAAACGTAAGTGCTTAATATAATTTTTTTTTATTGAACTGCTGTATAAAATCAATATCACATTTGTAATCATGCTGCTTTTTGGTCTAAAAAATGTCAGTCTTTGCATGATAATGATTAACAATATGAAATGATATAAATATATAAATTTCTGCCCCCTTATCTTGAATTCTGTGATCCTTCTAAATGCATTTTAATAAACTGCAGTGAAAGAATTCGCACTGGTCTAACCTACTAGACTTCCTATTGCCTTAGCTAAACTTTAGCTAACTTACATAGTAGCTCTCATGAGTCATGGATGTTAGAAAGACAAATTAACTAATTAGCTGTAAATTCGAGGCACAGATAGCTTCACTCTCTGCCTGTTTGTGACTGTGATGTGACCATTTGTTAATAAATAACAATTTGGTCCCTCGATATTCTCTTTGCCACCGTGAACTTTTCTCAGTCTCCTTAAAGTGTAAATACGGCCGGGAAGTAAGAAAACACACAGTCCATGTATTCTCAATACTTCAATTTATTCATAGAAATACAGATCTTATATAGGCATGTCGAGGGGAGTTTTCATCCTCTTAACCAATGAAGATAGGGGGACATACCCATACAGGATGTTTTTCCCAAGAACATGTGTTTTGTATAAAATCGCCACATATACAGAAAAACATATCCATATAAGGAATAGACTTCCTGTCGAAGAATACTGAGAGGAGGAAGAGTGAGAGGGAGAAAAAGGAAAGGAGGGGTGATGCATCTAAAGACAGAGAGTGTTTTCTAACAATGTTAAAAGAGAAACCTTTTGATTTTAAAACTGTATTAGTACATGATTAAACTAACATTATCTATGGATATTTAATGCTTTAGAATTAATTTTTCATTGTTTGTTTGTTAACTAATGTAGTTAACATAAACTAACAAGGTTAACAAAGGATGTTTATTGTAAAGGGTTACCCATAATTTAATGTCTTCATTTTGGTTAAAATTATCTAAATATATTTTATTTGAGAAGCTAACTTTGTAAGACATTAATACATGGTTTTAGAACTCATACCGACACTTACCCAAACTGGTCATTTTTGTTTTTTATTTTATTTTTGCCTATTATGCTAAATTTACTTTCACAAGTTGTTTGAACATAAATGTGTGCTGGCAGTGTGTGTAAATAACCACCCTATAATGATAAAAATCCACCTACTCCTCTTTTTAAATCCTTATAAATCGTAAGCAGTGTCTCAGAAAAAGCTGTTTGCAGAACCTTTAAAATGTGACATCACATTGTTCAGGCCCCGCCCATGACTGCTGACTGACACTGCTGTATTAGCAGAGACCCCGCCCAGAGTGAGCCACACACAATCCCCGCCATGTTTATCGTCACGCTAGAGCATTTAAAAGCAGCAATAAGGTACAAAATGGGTTCTTATTAGCACTACATAAATTATTCTAGAGCAGTGAGTGATTTGCTGTTTTTATTTTATTGTTTGGCTCATATTAACAGAGTAGACAGCAGTCGGTACTGTATATTATGCTGCAGCCACTTAATTCACAGATTTAATATAAACATGCAATTTCTCTCCCAGCTGTTTACCTTCACAGAAATAACCAACTGTGTTTTTGTAACTTCTGTGTTTTAACAAACTTGTGTGTGTTTGGCAGTTTAAGTGCAATAAGACACAAAATAAACTTAGTAAAGTATTCACATGCTGTGTGACAGCCACTTTCTGTGTTTACTTCGGATGTGTGCACTAAAAAAAAAACATTATATCAAAAGTTTAAACATATGGCTTTAAAACACGATTTCAGCACGATAGACATAATACAGGTGCATCTCAATAAATTAGAATGTTGTGGAAAAGTTCATTTATTTCAGTAATTCAACTCAAATTGTGAAACTTGTGTATTAAATAAATTCAATGCACAAAGACTGAAGTAGTTTAAGTCTTTGGTTCTTTTAATTGTGATGATTTTGGCTCACATTTAGCAAAAACCCACCAATTCACTTTCTCAACAAATTAGAATATGGTGACATGCATTAAAAGAACCAAAGACTTAAACTACTTCAGTCTGTGTACATTGAATTTATTTAATACACGAGTTTCACAATTTGAGTTGAATTACTGAAATAAATTAACTTTTCCACGACATTCCGATTTATTGAGATGCACCTGTAGGTGTGTTCGACTTCATGCAGCGCTGCGCAGACTGATCGGCGAGAGTAGCCGCTTGCATTTGGGGGAGGAATTGAAAGCGGAGACGTCAAGTTGGACACTTTCTGCTCCCGGTAGTGATGCTCTCGGGTTGTTTGCATACTCTATCACAGATGAAGTGAATAACATGCAATATTTGTCAAATACACAGACGTTTCAGAATGTTTTCATGAGCAACAGAAACACTTTTTATATACTGCTTAATACAGCGTCATCTGTTCAAGAATAAAGTTCAACATAAACATATACTATTTAAATTCCTATAAAGTGGGGGTATATATGCCTTTATCAGTGTTGTTTGATAAACGTGACTCAATATAACAGTGTGACTACAGTAAAAAAGCTTTTACTGTTCTAAAAACACAGATTTGTGAGCAGTATTGGATTTGAAGATGTTAGAAACACACGTCATTGTTGTCATGTGGTGAATTTGGCCAATCGTGAAACAGCTGTGTCGTCATCAGCACTCCTGCAGTCGCTCTGAAAAAGCTGCGCCAGTTGAGTCAGCCAGCTGCTGTCGAAATGCTATCGCGGTGTTTTGATGCCAGTGACGTGGCGTCGGCGCCGGTTCAAGTCGGACTAAATTTCTAACCGGCATGCGCTGCTTTGTTAGAAACACACGTCATTGTTGTCATGTGGTGAATTTGGCCAATCGTGAAACAGCTGTGTCGTCATCAGCACTCCTGCAGTCGCTCTGA
This sequence comes from Sinocyclocheilus grahami, assembly GCF_001515645.1. NCBI lineage: Eukaryota > Metazoa > Chordata > Actinopteri > Cypriniformes > Cyprinidae > Sinocyclocheilus > Sinocyclocheilus grahami. Next base: position 25,429 of record NW_015507781.1, on the reverse strand, counting down.
AAAAGCTGCGCCAGTTGAGTCAGCCGGCTGCTGTCGAAATGCTATTGCGGTGTTTTGATGCCAGTGACGTGGCGTCGGCGCCGGTTCAAGTCGGACTAAATTTCTAACCGGCATGCGCTGCTTCAAGTCAGCCACCGATCGGTCTGCGCAGCACCGCATCAAGTCGAACGCACCTAATGAAAACCAAACAGATGTCTTTATCAGAGTATCTGCGGGACAAGCTGTAAAGGCACAGCCCTGTTCTGGAAAAGGGGGCGGAGAGAACCAACTCATTTGCATTTAAAGATACATGCATGAAAACAGCCTATTTCTGCTTCCACTCAAAGTAGGCATTTTCAAAATTATATAATAAGTGATTTCTGGGCTATTTTGTACGATTATTTTTTTCTACTCAATTATGTCATAATAACGAGATATGTCGTTTTAACGAGAACATATCATCTTTTCTCGCAATAACGAGATGTTTTCTCATTAAAATGACATATTTTCTCATAAAAACTAGATGTTATATTGTTAAAATGACATAATTATCTCGTTAAAACAACATTTTTATCATAATAACAACATATTATGTTATAAAAGCGATATGTTTTCCCATTATAATAGATATGTGACCCTGGACCACAAAACCAGTCTTAAGTCGCTGGGGTATATTTGTTGCAATAGACAACAATACATTGTATGGGGAATAATTATCGATTTTTCTTTTATGACAAAAATCATTAGGATATTAAGTAAACATCACGTTCCATTAAGATATGTTGTACATTTCTTACCGTAAATATATCAAAACTTAATTTTTGATTAGTAATATGCATTGCTAAGAACTTCATTTGGACAACTTTAAAGGCAATTTTCTCAATATTTGGATTTTTTGCTTCCTCAGATTCCAGATTTTCAAATAGATGTATCTCAGCCAAATATTGTAATATCCTAACAAACCATACATCAATGGAAAGCTTATTTATGATATATAAATCTTAATAAAAAAAAATAAAAAAAAACCTTATGACTGTTTTTGTAGTCTAGGGTCACAAATATGGTAGGCTACATTATGTGAGCGAGCTAAGCGACTGTACGCGCTGCTGTCGCCACAGTCTCACATAAACGAGAATCTGCACGCTGCTGAAATTATTGGAATACACTGTTTTAAATGTATTTTAAAGTAATAGTTTTAATTGTAGCAGCATGTTTATTAGGATTAATCTCCAATCTGTCTACAATATAGTGCTATCCAATAACTGCACTCAGACCCATGACTCGTTTAGGCTATATGATTAGATCAAAACAGTTATTTTTGAATAATCGACTCAGGGCTTGGAATATTTCTTTATTTGAATGACTGAAGTTTGACTTAACAACAAATGGAAATATGAATATAATAATGTCGTTATTACAAGAAAAAAGATGTTTTAATGAGAAAATATGTAGTTTTTAATGAGATAATTCTATCGTTTTTATGTCATAACATCTTGTTTTTACGAGAAAACATCTCATTATTACAAGAAAATATGTCGTTTTAACGAGAAAACACAACATCTCGTTATTATGACATAATTGAGTGGAAAAAAATAATGTGTGTGTGGCAGCAATGCGTCACCGTAATTTTGGGCTGAACCTTCACAGACATATTCTGGGGACACCTGAGACTTATATTACATCTTGTAAAAAGGGGTATAATAGGTGCCCTTTAAGTGTACATCTAACAAAATGTAGGGTAAATAAATTTAAGTTGCTAAATATTGTGCATCGTTCTGTGTTTTCTCATTTTAAGGGTTTTTCGCAGTTCAAACAAAAGCAGGAACAGAAGGTGAGAATTAAATGATTACATTTCATGAATTAATATTATTACATCTTTTGTCAGTGAGTTTATGTTGCCGTGAAACATTTCCAGGGCTCTACAATGTAAACATTTCAGACACATGATGAAAACTATGGACTTAGCCTATGCCAAACAGGCCAAGACTTACTATATTCTATTGGTTGTGGTTGTATTCCCTTAAAGGAGTCTATTCCTGATTCCAAGCCTTGAGCTCTACCCCGGGCCCAGGAGTTCTGGCCCGAACAGGAACGTTTTTGGGGTATGCAGCCTAGGCCTTTGGCCATAGGGAATAATGTCACTGACAGCTGTCTTAACGTCCCAGGGGCAACTCCCTTAAAGCTTTGGTAGAGTTGGTACTTAGTGCTCGCCATGGTTCTGGCATGCACTCCCCTC
>NW_015507781.1:18336-23141 GCF_001515645.1 Sinocyclocheilus grahami | reverse complement strand
GGAACGTCTCAGGTTATGTATGTAACCATGGTTCCCTGAGTAGGGAACAAGACACTGCGTCCCCTAGGTTTCTTGCCATGCTTCGGACGCAAGCTTCAGACGAAGAATTGGATGATGTGTTCTCCCGGCGCCTATTTATACTATAGTCGCACCGGTAGGGACGCCATAGCTGTCGCCGGCCAACGTGTTGTTGGTGTTTTTTCAATGTATGCTTCAGAAACGGGTCACGACGAGGCGTTCCCCATAGTGACCCCTAGAGGATGCAGTGTCTCGTTCCCTACTCAGGGAACCATTGTTACATACGTAGCCTGAGACATTTCTCTTGAACAAATTCCAGTAAACGTAGCAAGATGGGGAACAGCCGCTCAGTCGACATTATTTTATGACTGGTACACTCAAAATACTCTGGATGGGTTGAGCTCCACCTGTAGTCATACTACGACACAAACCGATCCGTGGTGGAAGCTGGACCTGATGAAGTTTGAACAGAGTGACCATCACTAACAGACCTGAATGCTGTGAAAGCAGGATAAACGGGGCAGAGATTCGTGTTGGAAATGTTTCTTCAGATGTTTTCAGCAACCCAGTGTGAGTATTTCTGATATATTCTTATATGCAGAGATTATATACAGTTGGTCTGTTACTTTACAAGGTTTATGATCAGCTAAAAAATAAATATATTTTTTTCATATATTCAGTATTTGCATGTGTTTACAATATATTAATATTGGTATACGACCACAAAATAAAATAAAATATATACAGAAAGCAGCAAGACTTCACCATAATTGTCTGAAGGAATTTCACTTCATCCAAATCCACACTAAATATCACAATAGATTTTTCAAAAATAATCCAAAACTTTCTTCAATTCCACAGACATCACTGAAAATTATTTAAATTAGCTTTTAAGTACAGGATGTTGAAAAGTAATTTGTTCTTAAATTGGACTACAGTTAGGCATGATATTTTAACTAAAATAAAAAGGATCATAAGAGTAATTTGTTCGTTGTTCGTGTCATATGGATAATGTTTTGCTTCCAGTGAGCACGGACAACCCAATACAAAGACATGTCTTGCTATTATTTCACGATAGGCCTACACAGTCTTTTTATTTCATCACACTCAATACAGACTGCGAACTCAGATTCACAGCTCAGGTAAATTATTGTTCCTTTTGACGTGGCAGAAAACGTCTCCAGGTTACGAATGTAACCACGGTTCCCCGAGGGAACAAGACGCTGCGTCGGAAAACGCTTTGGGAAAGCCTTCAGCGTGACCACACTCTGAATCACATGTAAAATCAGTCCAATGGAAGGGCGAGATGTCACAGGCGGGTGACGTAGAGACCAGGAAGCTATAAAAGCACGTGTGGTGGAACCAGCATCAGCTTCTAGGAATGAAGCAAGCACTCACAGGGATGCTGGAAGTATGGCACTGAGATGCAGAATCTCGTTCCCTCGGGGAACTATGGTTACATTCGACCTGGAGACAACCTGGAGACGTTCCCCTTCAGTAACTCGAGCTGCATCGAAAAACGCTTTAGGAACAAGTATGCCTACACGGCCAGACTTACAAATCCCTGCCTAGTGTGGAACTTTTGGCACTTGCCAAAGTATGCAGGGAAATCCCGCCCAGAGGCCAACTTCAGAAGAAGTGAGCCTTGACTGCGCATGCTAGTACCCTGTGTTCTTTCTAAAATCCTGTATGGTAAGAGCTACGCGCGGCAGCCTCGTGCTATTTCTTGAGTGGTTTAAAACCCTGGTTCCGCCTTGAGCACCACTCCACCTATGTATCCTCTGGATACCTACTTTAACAGCGTGTTGCTACTAAAGGGTCTGTTGAGACAGTTCCTTCAGCATATGCAGAGCATGCGGTAGCCCCTGTGTGACAGGCCAAGACTTACTATATTCTATTGGTTGTGGTTGTATTCCCTTAAAGGAGTCTATTCCTGATTCCAAGCCTTGAGCTCTACCCCGGGTCCAGGAGTTCTGGCCCGAACAGGAACGTTTTTGGGGTATGCAGCCTAGGCCTTTGGCCATAGGGAATAATGTCACTGACAGCTGTCTTAACGTCCCAGGGGCAACTCCCTTAAAGCTTTGGTAGAGTTGGTACTTAGTGCTCGCCATGGTTCTGGCATGCACTCCCATCAGCATGGTGGCGTGGGTATACCGTTCCCCATAGCAACCCCTAGAGGATGCAACACGAAGTTCCCTTGAAAGGGAACGTCTCAGGTTATGTATGTAACCATGGTTCCCTGAGTAGGGAACAAGACACTGCGTCCCCTAGGTTTCTTGCCATGCTTCGGACGCAAGCTTCAGACGAAGAATTGGATGATGTGTTCTCCCGGCGCCTATTTATACTATAGTCGCACCGGTAGGGACGCCATAGCTGTCGCCGGCCAACGTGTTGTTGGTGTTTTTTCAATGTATGCTTCAGAAACGGGTCACGACGAGGCGTTCCCCATAGTGACCCCTAGAGGATGCAGTGTCTCGTTCCCTACTCAGGGAACCATTGTTACATACGTAGCCTGAGACATTTCTCTTGAACAAATTCCAGTAAACGTAGCAAGATGGGGAACAGCCGCTCAGTCGACATTATTTTATGACTGGTACACTCAAAATGCTCTGGATGGGTTGAGCTCCACCTGTAGTCATACTACGACACAAACCGATCCGTGGTGGAAGCTGGACCTGATGAAGTTTGAACAGAGTGACCATCACTAACAGACCTGAATGCTGTGAAAGCAGGATAAACGGGGCAGAGATTCGTGTTGGAAATGTTTCTTCAGATGTTTTCAGCAACCCAGTGTGAGTATTTCTGATATATTCTTATATGCAGAGATTATATACAGTTGGTCTGTTACTTTACAAGGTTTATGATCAGCTAAAAAATAAATATATTTTTTTCATATATTCAGTATTTGCATGTGTTTACAATATATTAATATTGGTATACGACCACAAAATAAAATAAAATATATACAGAAAGCAGCAAGACTTCACCATAATTGTCTGAAGGAATTTCACTTCATCCAAATCCACACTAAATATCACAATAGATTTTTCAAAAATAATCCAAAACTTTCTTCAATTCCACAGACATCACTGAAAATTATTTAAATTAGCTTTTAAGTACAGGATGTTGAAAAGTAATTTGTTCTTAAATTGGACTACAGTTAGGCATGAGATTTTAACTAAAATAAAAAGGATCATAAGAGTAATTTGTTCGTTGTTCGTGTCATATGGATAATGTTTTGCTTCCAGTGAGCACGGACAACCCAATACAAAGACATGTCTTGCTATTATTTCACGATAGGCCTACACAGTCTTTTTATTTCATCACACTCAATACAGACTGCGAACTCAGATTCACAGCTCAGGTAAATTATTGTTCCTTTTGACGTGGCAGAAAACGTCTCCAGGTTACGAATGTAACCATGGTTCCCCGAGGTAACAAGACGCTGCGTCGGAAAACGCTTTGGGAAAGCCTTCAGCGTGACCACACTCTGAATCACATGTAAAATCAGTCCAATGGAAGGGCGAGATGTCACAGGCGGGTGACGTAGAGACCAGGAAGCTATAAAAGCACGTGTGGTGGAACCAGCATCAGCTTCTAGGAATGAAGCAAGCACTCACAGGGATGCTGGAAGTATGGCACTGAGATGCAGAATCTCGTTCCCTCGGGGAACTATGGTTACATTCGACCTGGAGACAACCTGGAGACGTTCCCCTTCAGTAACTTGAGCTGCATCGAAAAACGCTTTAGGAACAAGTATGCCTACACGGCCAGACTTACAAATCCCTGCCTAGTGTGGAACTTTTGGCACTTGCCACTCGGACGGGACAGAGCAAAGCCAGGGCTGGGTCTGCCTCCTCTGTGGGCAGCGCTTGCAGGTTCACCACTTGATCTTTGGAGGGTGTAGTGGGAACCTTGGGAACGTAGCCAGGCCGGGGTCTCAGGATTACCTGGGAGTCAGCCGGCCCAGCCACTAGCAAGACTTGCTCCTCGTCCTCCCGGATTTTGCACAGTGTCTGTGCGAGAAGGCTCACTGAGGGAAATACATACTTGCGTAGGCCCTGCGGCCAGCTGTGTGCTAGTGTCTGTGCCGAGTGTTCCCTTGGTCAGGGAGTAAAACAACTGGCAGTGAAAGGTTTCTGGAGAAGCAAACCGGTCTACCTGAGCGGCTCCGAAACGTCTCCAAATCAGCTGGACTGTCTGGGGATGGAGTCACCATTCTCCCGGGAGCATTGCTCGAGACAGCTCGTCGGCTGTACAGTTGAGCAGGCCCGGAATGTGAACAGCACGAAGTGACCTCAGAACCTTTCGACACCAAAGGAGGCGAGTTGCCACATGCGACGGGAGCGCAGACCATCCTGTCGGTTGATGTACGCAACGGTCGCTGTGTTGTCCATTCGGACCAGTACGTGCTTGCCTCGTAAGTGCCCTTTGAGACGGTTCAAGGCCAGGCACACTGCTAACAACTCTAGGCAATTGATGTGCCAATGCAGCTGCGGGCCCGTCCAAACCCCTGAGACTGCATGCACGTTGTACGTGGCACCCCACCCGGTGGTGGAGGCATCCGTGTAGACCACAGCATGCCTGGAGATCTGCTCTAGGGGCACCCCTGCCCGGAGGAATGCAAGATCTGTCCACGGGGTGAAGGTTTGGCGACAGGCCGGTGTAACTTGGACCCAGTGAGTGCTGCGCTTCCACGCCCACCTCGGGACTCAGTCATAAAGCCAGTGCTGGCGCGGTCTCATATGTAACAGGCCGAGCGGTGTAAGTGCCGCTGCGGCCGCCAT
>NW_015507781.1:0-18041 GCF_001515645.1 Sinocyclocheilus grahami | reverse complement strand
TCTAGATAGTTGAGAACGCGAACACCCTGCTCTCTGAGGGGAACAAGAGCTGCCTCCGCGACCTTCGTAAAGACACGGGGGGACAGGGACAGCCCGAAGTGCAGGACCTTGTACTGATATGCCCGTCCTTCGAACGCAAACCGCAGAAATGGTCTGTGGCGTGTAAGGATCGACACATCAAAGTACGCGTCCTTCAGGTCGACCGCTGCAAACCAATCTCGGGGACGGACACACCCGAAGATGAGTTTCTGCGTCAACATCTTGAACGGTAGCCGATGAAGGGCCCAGTTCAAAACTTGCAGGTCCAAGATTGGCCTTAACCCACCACCTTTCTTGGGTACAATGAAGTAAGGGCTGTATAACCCCGGCCTCATATCGGCTTGAGGGACCGGCTCTATTGCATCCTTCGCCAGTAGGACTGTGATCTCTGCCCATAGAACAAGGGCATCGACCGCCTTCAATGTAGTGAAGCGGATACCGCTGCTTGGGCGGGCACCGGGCGAACTGAACTGCATAGCCGAGGCTGATGGTTCGCAGAAGCCAGCGAGACGGGCTGGGTAGCGCTGACCAAGCGCCCAGAAACTGTACAAGTGGGACCAGCGGGACCACAGCCGTACCCTAGTGGGGCAGCGAGGTGGAACACAGGGACCCAGCTCGGGCGGCTTGTGAGCGGGCCGGAGAGGGGTGTGAGTGTGGGGTGCAAGGCTCACCTGGTTCCATGGGTTGGCAGAGGGTGCGTGAGTAGGGCCTTTGTTGACACTCTCGAACCTCCCGCTGCTGCCGTCTGGCGAAGAAGGAGGATGAGTGAGGTCCGGCGTTAGTCTGTCCGCAACTCTCCGTGCCCTCCTGGGACCCTCCGGGGGAGGGAGTGGTGCATTCACCATCTCCCGAAGAGCAGATCCTTCCATCCCTGGGTTGCCTGTCTCAGGGCCGCTTGCTTCTCTGCTTGCCGGGGGCCTGAAGGCTGCTGCGGATGTGGTGCGGGAGCGGGGGCGGACGCGGTGGCCCGCCCTCTGCGACGAACAGGCTGGGGCGCTGCAGCCGGCGGACGGTGTCGAATCGCCTCAGTCTGCTTCTGGGCAGCCGAGAACTGCTGGGCAAAGCTCATGACTGCGTCGCCGAAGAGGCCGGTCTGGGACACAGGGGAATTGAGGAACCGAACCTTGTCGGTGTCCCTCATGTCTGCCAGACACAGCCAGAGATGGCGCTCCTGGACCACAAGCATGGACATAGCACGACCCAGCGAACTCGCGGTGACCTTCGTTGCTCGGAGTGTGATGTCAGTGGTGGTTCGGAGTGTATTTCAGAAAAATATGTTTACATATTAAATATATTTATTTATAATATACATTATATGAATATAAATAGACATGTAAATACATGAGAGCTAGTTCATGGCTACAGGACTGGGGGTTAGTTGTAAGATCAACGAAACATGTTTTAACTTACTCCAAAAAAATGTTTTAGTTTTATTTGTTTTCTTTGAATTGCAGTATGCCTACACTCTTAAAAAAGAAAGGTGCTTCAAGATGCCATAGAATAACATTTTTGTCTAAATGGTTCTAAAAAAAACCTTTAACATCTGAATTAATCTTTGTTTCACAAAATATGCATTTTCTGTTTGTGCTGTACACATATCAGCTGCCATTTAATAGCAGACACTTATAACTACTTTGAATCACATTTTGATCGCACTGGCTTAAAAGAACTCCAAGATACAGACAGAAATCTCAAAAATGTTACAATCCATTTAGGAACAAGGCGAAAATACAAGTGACGAGTCATACTAATAATTAAAAACAAAAACACAGGAGTAACTCACTCTTTCGTCTTTCTCCAGATGTGCTGTAGTTTCTACTATTCCAGCAGGAGCTACCTACAGCTACTCGTGTCGTGGGATGCAGGGACGTTACGCTATTGTGAATATTCCTGGAACTTCAAAGATTCTTACTCTCTGTGAAGTGGGAGTCTATGTGATTTTTCCAGGTAATTCAGAGCTACTTAATAACCTGGTCTAAAGCCTTACCAGTATAATTTTACTTTTTTAAAGCTATTCCCTTTTCATTAAAGTAGTTTTAATATAGTTCTAGACGTAGTTCTAGTGGAGATCAGGTCCAAACATTTTAGATATACCCAGAAGGTGCTTGCTTATTATTTTGAATGGAAAGCACAATGCTCAATTTGGTGGAATTAGTCCCACCTTCTAAATAAAAGAGCCAATCGCTAACTTTTAAAGTCAATGCATGACTGCAGCTGCTGTTACTCCTGAGACAGGACTGCACATTCATGCTGGCTAGACCAGACTGGAAAAGAAGCCTTTATAACCCAATTTGAGCATAAGACAACATATACGGGACAACAGTTCATGTCAGATGTTGTTGCCAAATTGAAATAGGTTATTTAAATCATAGTGTGGCAGGCAATTCTTTTGCGATTTCACGAGTTGCCCATTCAGGTAGACAGGACTTGGTCTTAGATGCCTAAAATAGCTGCTCGGAGGTTCTGTAAATAAATATGGTAGCCGAGTGATTCCTTAAAAATTACTTTGTCAAGACTCGATCAGTTTAGAGAGATCACATTTGAAACACATTCAAAGAGTATAAAATAAGCTGACTAAAACCATTTCTCAACACTATGACATCTTACAGGTAATTTGGCAACAGGAAGAACCATCACACAGTCATCAACCATCGGCACCTGGCTTGCTCAACAAGCTATTGATTTCAATCCAGATTTCATACAACCATCGTCATCGTGTTCCTCAACCACTGCTCAAACTAACCCATGGTGGAGGGTGGATCTGCGTTATATTTACAGAGTAAGTAGAGTTGTCATCACAAACAGACTAGACTGCTGTCCAGAACAAATCGATGGAGCAGAGATTCGCATCGGAAACTCTTTGGAGAACAACGGCAACAACAATCCCATGTGAGACCCTCTTTCCGCTGCTTAATATCCATGAAAATCCCTGAAAACATGTATGACGAAAGACTAGAAGTCTAAATTATGGTTTCTCTGTCTCTCTTTAGATGTGCTGTAATTTCCACCATTCCAGCTGGTGTTTCCTCCACCTACACATGTAACAATATGGAGGGTCGATATGTGAGTCTGTTCATTCCTGGAGATTCAAGGATGCTTACTCTGTGTGAGGTGGAGGTCTATGGAGAAGGTGGGATCAAGCAAGCAGATTTTGTGTTTTGGGAAACTATTAACAGCTTTATTTTTTAATACAGTGTATTGTTCAATAATGTTAAAGTTCAAGAGTTGCATGCTCTCAACAGTCAATAATTAATTACATAAAACACATTTGTGTTTGGCACTAAACCATGTCCATCCTTATTGAAAGTGAACCTGTATTTAATGTCTTTCTTTTTTTTTTTACATTGATTTTGAGGATCACTACACAATCTCTCATTGCATCATTTTAATCTTAAGTGACAGATGCATTTGCACAAAATTGCTGTAGATACAGTATTTTAGTTACAGTATCTTATTTGCATTTAGCATTTTCTTTTCCATTCTGTCCATGTATGTTCACTCTCATGTGCCCTTTTAGGTCCTGTACTGAAGAAAACCTTTGTGAAGATGAATCTGAAATCCAGTTCGAGTCTGTCTGAACCTGAAATGAGAGTCCAGCTCCTGTCACAGGTGAGAAAGGAAAACATTCTGAAACCAAATCACACTGATAGCAGTTTTAAGAGATCTGCTTGTTTTAGCTTCAGCCTGCTTTGGTGGAACGAGGGTTTTCTGACTTGATGCTGCAGTGGTCTCAACCACCCGAAAAGGAAGTGATGCGGAAGGAAGCTGTGCCAAGTGAGTGTGTTCAAATAAACACTGGAAAACTGAAAAGGAATGTTAGTTAAATGTTGAGGATTTTTTAATTAAGATTATTTAAATTAAAATGCATATATTACATATGAATAGGAAAGTGACGTTTGTATGATGTAATGAACTGTTTTATTTGCAGCTCAATGTGCTATAAGAAAGAGATGATGATGATGATGATGATGATGATGATGATGATGATGGGGAAACCTAAACTCTCTTCAGATCAGCTGTGATGTTCTTCTTTTAGGAGCTCGAATATTCTCCTGTCCTCAATGTTGATCACAATAAAGTTGTACATGAAAATTAAAAACTACTGATTCCTGAAACTGAATTTTGAGACATGCAAACTGATTTCTGTAAAGCTGTGTTGAGCAACAACAACAGTTGCATTGACAAATGATAAATTATTACATGGTACACATTCAATTATATGATATGATACGATCAGAAAGTCAAAATGTTTATTTTTCCATTAATTTAACTTACCATAATAATTTAACCAATTTCAATTTAATTGGATGCTAAATGAGATTCAGCTAGACAATATTATATAAACTGAGGTGAAAGGATTTGTACACCCAATGATTGTATTTAAAAGTGAACTTAAGTTCAAATAGATGGAATTTTTATTTTTATTGATTGATTGATTTTGTAAAAGCTAAAGGTGATGATGCCAGCAGTAAAGACTGAAAGTCAAAGCAATCTTTGTTACAGCGGGTAACTTCAGATGGCTTGGGTACGCAATGTATTCTTTACACGCACATAATCCAATGTCAATTTCAATCTCTTCCGAATACTTTATTGAACATAATGAAAATTACTTATTTAAATACGTTTAGTGGTAATGATGATAATGATAGTGGGCATCTGATTTGACTTTGAGAGTGTGTGTGGTAAAAACGGTATAAGTTTCCTCCACCAAGCCTCCTAACTCTGTGAATGGAAGACCAGTTTAAAAGCCCTCTGTGCACATACTGCCAACTACAGTGTACGTACGCACACATGGACATAATAGATTTAAAGTGTGAATGGCTTGTTTCTTCACATCTGATGTTTCTAACCACATGGATGTCAGTAGAAGTTGCCTTGCAAAAACAACTAGAATACAACAAACAACAGATACTTCCTTCAAAAAACAATGTGTAAAGGAATACTCTTAAAAAAAAGATACGTTGTGTGGTTTTCTGAGAATCTTAAATTGTATTTATTTGGATAATTTGCATTATGGTGTTATTTGTTTTTTTTCCCCTTCAGTCAGTGTTAAGAGAGTTTGCAAAACAAATGATGCTGTCCTAGGTTTATCTACATGTGTTATATTACAAAGTTTTCTCAATCAAGTTGCATTTCTTGTGCATTACTCCATCCTGAATAAACACATTTGTGAGATACTAGATTAAAAGTAACCACTTGCAAAATTACTTTTTCTGTACAGTAATCCTGCATTGACAAATATCATCATGTGTAGAGAAGAAACTATCTTTGTTCATTATGTAAATTGTGTAAAATATATGGCATTATAGAAGCATGCAAAAAGCGTATTTTCCAGTTAAATCGTCAAAGGGAACATAGCGATGTTCCATGACACTGGAACAGGTGGGGAAATGCAAAATAATCTCATATTAATTTTAGGTGATCCCAAGTGTTCAGTGCCAAATACAGGTAGCCAATAAATGATAATATGAGAAACATCAAACGGCAAACAAAACTGAAAGGATAACGAAACCGCACTACTCGTTTGAACTCCGCAGCGCTTATAGGCAAGGCAAGGCAAGTTTATTTATATAGCACATTTCATACACAATGGTAATTCAAAGTGCTTTACATAAAATAAATGAAATAATAATAATAAAAAAATTATAATCACAACAATAAAACAAGGAATTTAAAACTTTGAAAACGATAAAAAAATTATTTAAGAGGTTTAAAATGAATTTAAAACAGTTAAGAATAGAAAATGATTGTACATCAAATATAGTGCAATCAGTTTGGACGTAGCACAGAGTCTGGATTTAAATGTGACTAATGTTTTAGCACATCTGATCTCTTCTGGAAGCTGATTCCAACTGCGGGCGGCATAATAACTAAAAGCGGACTCCCCTTGTTTTGTGTGAACCCTTGGTATTTCTAACTGACTCAATCCCAATGATCTGAGTGGTCTGTTAGGTTTATAATCAGTGAACATATCTGCTATGTGTTTAGATCCTAGGCCATTGAGTGATTTATAAACAAGTACAAGTATTTTAAAATCAATCCTAAATATAACTGGAAGCCAGTGTAAGGACCTGAGGACTGGTGTGAAATGCTCAGATTTTCTGGTTCTAGTCAGAATCCTGGCAGCAGCGTTCTGGATGAGCTGCAGCTGTCTAATGGTCTTCTTGTGAAGGCCGGTGAGGAGACCATTACAATAGTCCACCCTGCTGGTGATAAAGGCATGAACAAGTTTCTCCAAGTCTTGACTGGACACAAAACATCTAATTCTTGCAATGTTTTTTAGATGGTAGTATGCTGATTTAGTTACTGCTTTCACATGACTACTGAAACTAAGGTCTGTCTCCAGAATCACACCAAGATTCCTGACTTGATTTTTAGTTGTTAGACCCCTAGAGTCAAGGTATGCATTCACATTGAGAACTTCATATTTGTTTCCAAATGCATTGACTTCAGTTTTTTCCTTGTTTAACTGAAGAAAATTTCTGGCACATCCAACTGTTATTTTCATCAGTGCATTGGCAGAGGGAGTCAATGGGGCTGTAGTCATTTGGCGATAAGGCTAAGTAAATCTGGGTGTCATCAGCATAGCTGTGATAGGCAATTTGGTTCTTTCTCATTATTATATATATTATAGAGTGTGCTTCTGGTTTGGTAATTTGGCGTTAAGACGCACGGTGTCTAAGCTCCATGTCATTTCATGTAATCCTTTCATAATACACCCTATTTTTTCAAAATCGAACTCATTACATCCTTTTTTCATTTTTGAAACACCTCTGTTATGTATTGGAATTACTGGGGTTGTTTCCAGTGTTGGTCACTAGAGGGGGCTGTTACCTGTAAAGAAGTTGATGTGTTGGAATCTTCAGTAAACAAGTGAGAGGGCACTGGAGTGGAAGGTGTTGGTGTGTTTAATTCAATTAAGGCAGAGATGTAACAACCCCGTACAACATGCGCAGGCCTGTCTAGAAAGCAGCAAAATGGCAGATAACGAGTCCGTATCTGCGCTGCTCACAATCGAGTCTCTAGTTAAGGAACTCGGAAAATTCAGAAAAGACATGACTGGAGAGTTCATTGTACTTTTAAATAGTTCTCTGGAACCAATCAAATCGATTGGCACAACCCTGATAACACAGGCAGCGACCATCAGCGAAATAGAATCGGGTCTCTCAGATCATAGCGACCGAATAACTCAGCTCGAGCAAGATGTAAACGCTCTTCAATCAAAACTCATAGTCATGGAAAAGGAAAACACAACGCTTAAAGCTAACGTAGAAGACCTGGTTTCTCGCTCAAATCGCCCATTACATATGAGTGGTAGGCCTATAGTGGTAGGTATTGAGGGAAAGAGCGCAAGGGAGTTCATGACCAACCTGCTGTCCGAACTTCTTGGCGACGGCCTTGCAGAGCCATCCGAGCTGGATCGCGCCCACCATAGTCTGAGGCCCAAACCTCGTACAGACGAAGCTCCACGTCCACTGATCATTAGATTTCACCGATACATTGTCAAGGAAACTGTCATGAGGTGGGCTAAATCTCACAAGGTCATTTCTTACAAGGGTCACCAAATCAAGATGTACGAGGACTTCAGTACAGAGCTGGCGAAGAAACGCGCGGCTTTCAACAAGATTAAGAGCCTACTTTAAAAGCAAGGAGCTCGCTTCCGAATGCTGTACCATGCTCGCCTCCGAGGGAGTTGTAACGTTGTGGAACGGATCGTCGATTCCCCTGAGGCAGCGGAGTCATTCTATCGCCAGAACTTTCCTAGTTAAGTCCTGGACAAACACTGTGGACTAATACACATTTCCGAAACGGGATCGTTGAATTCAACAGGTACAAGCTACTGTAAATAGTTTAAAGACAGTATGTAGTTCTCATTTTACTTATAATTTTGCTTAAAGGAAAATTGGACTGTTACACTACGAGCGCCTTAGCTTTATTTTGATATTACTCATACTTCCCCAAATTATATAGATTTTGTGTTGCACTTTATTGAATCTATTCTGTTTATGATTATAAAAGCCTACGCCGCCTGGTCCTTGTTGGCAGTACCATCTTGTGACGGGTCGTTTACATACTAATTTACCAAATTTAAATGTACCCTTTTTTTTTTTACTTTTCTTCATACATAACTAAGCCTTGACAGCTGTTTTTGGGTGTATATTCAAGTTTTAGGAGTTGACAGGTATGTGGTTAATCGGTTGTGTGAATGTTCTGGCTTCTCTTCATGTTAAAAAAGATGAGCATCAGAGTTGTGAGTATAGGTTTGAACGGGAGGTAGGCAAGACCTGAGGGATGTGATCCAGATAAGGCGTCAGCGCTTTCGTCTGGATCAGTGTAATACTCTTTTTCCTCAGGGGGTGTAACATCTACCCTTTTTCTTCCCCTTCCTAATTCCCCTGTAACCACCATCTCTCCACCTGACCGAGGTTAGGTAGAAGCTTCCTGCGTAACAGTCTCCTACTGGACCTATGATGTTTTGGTTGGTTCTATGGCTAAATCATAGTGATATGATTTAGCCATATCTAACATATCTTACTGATGGTCCAGGCTAGAGGCTTCTCCGGACAGAGCTCCGACACGGGAACCATGGTGGGTGAGACACATATATATTCATATATACATATATTAGACATGGATATCTAATAAGATTGGTGTTTGTGTGTCCTCGATGAGGCCCCCTCTGCCGGGTTCAGAACCGGGTGCTCGACTTGCAGTGTGTATTTCACTCATCAATATCTGTCCAGACGGTAAGAAAAGCCGTGTTTTGGCTTCATGCTTCCTGGATCATGCGGCCATAACACAGGCTTCTGCGGGAGCCTTCGTCATCATCGGGTCCCCAGCGCGTCACTGCAAAAATTTCCTGGACGTCCAGGCTGGGGTTACGCTTTCATGCTACCCTGACTGGTCTACCGTATCTGGGTCGCCCTAAGGTTTTCCCGATCACCAGGATATCCCCTCTTACTGAGGCACTGAGCGGGAGGTATAGGTGGCATGACGAGAACTGTGTAAATGCTGTCTCGGGCAGTGCTCCCCTCACCTTTGAGGGTTGTATTTGAGCTTGCCTCTCCCGTTTGGCCCAGTAATTCCGGGTATCTGTAATCAGATGCTTGGAAAACTCTAAATCCAAATACTATGGTAAGTGCACACGTTAAACTTTGCGCACTTTTCTACAAATCCACACGAGTGGTAAGTGTGCACTTTATGCTTTGCGCACTTTCTAAAATCCACATGGCTGGTAAGTGTGCACATTATGCTTTGGCCACTTTGTGTGCACGTAAAGTCTTTGTACACTTTCTAAAATCCACATAAGTGGTAAGTGTGCACGTTGTGCTTTGCCCACTTTTCTAAAAACCTGTATGGTAAGAGCTGCGAGCAACAGCTTCGTGCTCTTTCTGAGTGGTTTAAAACCCCAGTTCCGCCTTGGGCACCATGTTTTTTCAATGTATGCTTCAGACACGGGTCACGACGAGGCATTCCCCCATAGCGACCCCTAGAGGACGCAGTGTCGTTCCCTACTCAGGGAACCATGGTAACATAAGTAACCTGAGATGTTTTCGCACTTAAAGAGCCTGTCTACTGATATTGGTTTTCTACAGGAGACTCATCTCAGAATTAGTGACCAGGTTAGACTACGCAAACCATGGATTGGTCAAGTTTTTCAGTCAAATTTTAATAGTAAATCTAGAGGCACTTCTATCGTAATACACAAATGGATAAAGTTTGTCCCACACAATGTATTTTCCGATCCTGATGTGTGCTACGTAATAGTATCTGGAATTCTGTACCAAATACCTGTCATATTAGCTAGCGTGTATGCCCCTAATTATGATAACCATGCTTTTAATGTCTACACATTTCTCCCACCTTCCAAATTTGGACACTCACTGCTTTATTTTAGGTGGGGATCTTAATTGCACAGTCAACCCAAATTTAGACCGCTCACAACCCAAGTCATCAGCTCCTACGTCAATGTCCTTCTCATCTCTAATGGATCAATTGGGATGTGTAGACCCCTGGCGCTTCCTAAATCCAACTGCAAAATATTTTTATTTCTTTTCGAATGTCCATCATGTTTATTTTTTTATAGACAAAGCTCTATTATCTCTAGTTAAGTCCACAGAATATTCAGCGATAATTATCTCAGACCATGCCCCACACATTTTAGACCTTTCGTTCCCCCAAGCTGGAAGCTTAATACTGGGTTGTTGACTGATAAAGAATTTTATGATTATATCTCTAGGAGCATTGCTTTCTTTCTGGAAACCAACAAATCAGAATCGGTTTCGCCATCACTTCTATGGGAAACATTTAAAGCTTTTATACGTGGAAGGATTATTTATTTTAATGCATATTGAATTAAAGCTAGGAAATTAAAAATGCAGGAACTCATTGACAAAATTTTAGAAGTAGATAGGCTAAATGCCAGGTCACCAAACCCTGTTCTGGAGACACAGCGGCTATAAACTTATTACAGATCCGGTTAAAATAAACTCAGAGTTTAGTTATTTTTATTCTAATCTTTACAAGTCAGAAGCCTGCTTGGACATGGCTGCTATTCAATCTTTCCTTTCTCAATTAGAAATACCTAAGATAAGCCCAGATATAGCCAGTAGCCTAGATGAGCCTCTTTGCTTGGAGGAGATAGCCTCCTGCATCTTAACCATGAAAAACAACAAAGCTCCTGGCCCTGACAGCTTCCCTGCAGAATTAAAAAAAAAGTTTTCCACTCAGTTATCCCCCTTATTATTAGAATTATACAATCATACCTTAGATCAAGACTTCTTATTGCCATCTTTAAACCAAGCTTTGATTTCCTTAATATTAAAGAAAGACAAAGACGCAAAAATTTGTGGCAGCTACAGACCTGTTAGCCTAATTAATAATGCTGTTAAAGTACTAGCTAAAGTACTGGCCAAACGGTTAGAGACTCATCTTCCATCCATTATATCAGATGATCAAACTGGCTTTATACTGGGTCGTCAGTTGTCATCCAATATATGTAGACTTCTGAATGTAGTCCTTACTCCATCCGGGACATCAAGCCCAGAAATGGTTATCTCGCTAGACGCGGAGAAGGCTTTTGACCAGGTAGAGTGGGATTATTTATTTGTGGTTTTACAAAAATTTGGTTTTGGATCTAAACTAATCTCATGGATTAGTTTACTGTATTCCACTCCCTCAGCTTGTGTGAAAACAAACTCTGAAACGTCCCCTTATTTCTCTCTTTCTCATGGCACCCATCAGGGTTGCCCCCTTTCTCCTCTCCTGTTTGCTTTGGCTTGAGAGCCTCTCTCTATAGCGTTAAAATCATCTTCAGTATTTTCAGGTATTCTCAGAGGAGGAAGAGAACATCGTGTCTCATTATATGCAGATGATCTTCTGCTATATGTTTTAGACCCTCTTAACTGCATAGATAACATAATGCATCTGTTGAATGAGTTTGACTCGATTTCAGGATATAAGCTGAACTTTGCTAAAAGGAGTGTTTTCCCATAAATGATTTGGCAAAACAGATTCCTCCGGCTATGCTCCCTTTTCGCATATCTTTTACAGGCTTCTGTTACTTAGGGGTTTATATTTCAAACTCACTGAAGTCATTGCACAAAGAAAATATTATAAAATGAATGGATCGCATTAAAATAGATCTTCAGCGGTGGAGCAGTCTTCCACTATCATTAGTAGGTAGGATTGAATCAATTCAAATGAATATCCTTCCACGAATACTATTTCTATTTCAGACTGTTCCCATTTTTCTCCCCAAATCTTTTTTTAAATAATTTGACGTCACTATATCCATGTATATTTGGGCTGGTAAGCCTCCACGTGTACATGTGTAGGAAAGTGACGTTTTTATAATGTTTTATTTGCAGCTCAGTGTGCTATAAGAAAGAGATGATGACGGTGATGTGAAAACCTAAACTCTCTTCAGATCAGCTTTGATGTTCTTCATTTACAAGCTTGAATATTCTCCTGTAATGTTGATCACAATAAAGTTGTACATTAAAATTTAAACTACTGGTTCCTGAAACTGAATTTTGAGACATGCTAACTGATTTATGTAAAGCTGTGTAGGGTATAAGAGCGAATCAGACCGTTTAAGATTCAATCAGAACATTGAAACATGAGGAGCCGAATTCCACAAAGAGGCCCAAGACAACGTCATAAATCTATCCACGATACCCTGGCGCCATGAGTCTGAAGCAAGTCCACCAACTAGCAGCTTTGAGCAGCCCACAGCATTAAAACAAAAGAACACATTGATAATCCCAACACAGAAAGGAGATTGTCAAATTTGGGGCAAGTAACTAAGATTAATGGTCAAAGACACAGCATATCATGACCATCACATGCTGGTTTCCCCCACCTAGACGACAAAGACCAAACTGAGATTCCTTATGAAACCTTTTAACCTCTGGTCTTCACAGAACATGTCCTTATGTTCACAGAATAGCACATAAACTGTCTTTTACAGATGTAGATGCACCAAAATGAACTCAAAAGGACTTATAAATGGATATCAGTCCATTGCTTAACTCCATATCATGTATGTAACCCACACATTTGACCATCATTTTCTAATCACTCATTGTGTCTTTTTAATAACTATTGAATAGCTTAAGGGTTCATATTCATGTTTAGGATGTATGAGTTAGAAAATTCATGCTTTAAACGTTTCTATCAATCAATACTTTGTAAAATATATTATATTCTGGTTATAGAAATCATGTCCAAATTATACTCTGCAAGAGCGGGAAAATTCGGACCATGTGACTGATAAGATGGCATGTTGATTTATGATTTGGGAGGAGAAACATCGCAACACCCCGAGCTATAATTGGTCACCATTTGGGATGTGTCCAACAGCCCAGTTTAAAAACTCAGGACACCATCAAATTATGCTTCTAGTTTTTTTTAGTCATCACTTTTAGCCAATGCTTTTTAGTCATGCTTTTAGTCACAGCTTTTAGCTATGCTTTTAGCCATGCTTTTCGCCCGTGAATTCGTCGAGAGCTATTCCAGCGTGCTTCGGTCTGCACGCCCACTGCTACTTAGCCATGATGAGAAGAAAACCATCTAGTCTCGTTACTTCTATTCTTCTATTTTAATTTATTTTATTTTCTGTTGAGAGTTTTGTGTTCTGAGTTAAGTTTTTTCTCCGAGTTCACCTCGAGTCCGTGACCGCCTCTCAAAACATCAACCAGCCCACAACTCCGCATCTTCAGCCAAAGCCCAACCACTGGCTTCCCAAGACGTCACGTCAACGACTACTGAACTCGCTTTCCACTCTATATCATTCATCATCATATTAAAAAACTTAACTCAGAAGACAAAACTCTCAACGAAAAATAAAATAAATTAAGGGGAGGGGAGGAGAGATGAGGTTGGTCATGTGATGCACATTTACACAGATCATCCTCCATAAAACTGATATCACTCACACTCTCCATCCTAAGAGAAAGACAGACGCCTATAATCAGCCATGAAGAAGCTTCACGAGTGTCTGTGGATGTTACTGGGTAATGTACAATATACATGTATCTGCTTTTTTTACTGTGTTCCCTTTTGTTCAGAGATGTTGCTGTTTCTAGTTCAGTTTAAACACATAAAAAAAAAAAAAGATTTTAACTTCAGAAGACCATGTGATATTCTCATTCACAACACACTGCAATTGAAATGAACATTTAATTTAAATAATCTCTGAAGTTAATTTGAATCTTGTTGTTCACACAGGGTTATATATAAAGGCCTTTTTTTATCAAGAAACAGCGAATGGAACAGATGGTAAGAATCTCTTAAGTTTAATGACTTTTTTTTTAACTTTATTTAGTCCACCATAATTGATTATTTTAGGGGAATGTTTTTTTTTTTTTTTTGCAAAATACTTCACATTGGAAAACATTGTCAATCCAGACAACAAAGGCTCTTCAAGAATGCATTTAAAACAATTGTCTAGTCCCCATGTTAGATTATACACCCCTAATGATATAATATTACTAAACCAATCACCGTATAGGCCTAGAAGCAAAGAGATTTGCATAGTTTAAAAATCCACTTCCGTTTAAAAATCTGAGGGCAAACCTCCGGACACTTCTGACATTGATGATAATGAATAAATTAGATTATTTCAATAAAACACTTATGAAGAACTCTGCCAACCATAACGTTTGATAAAGAATTCCAAAAAGAATTTAATGAAGATGATAGCTTATTGCCCCTGATTCTTGAAACGTTTTCCAGAGAACGCAGCACTATGGCGCATCACAAGCCAGTCGTCCAATAGGGATTCCAGCTGGATTTCTAGATATGCTGTTGATGGTTTACGTGACTGTTGTACACACACCATCACAGAGAGCAACCCGTGGTGGATCTACTGAATGAATACCAAGTGAAAAAAGTGGCCATCACTAACAGAGATGCCCTCGCCGCTTCTGAGAGGATAAACGGTGCGGTGATTCGTGTCGGGAACTTCCCTGACGACATTTACAGCAACACTGTGTGAGGATTTATTTGATGTTTATCTTTGTCCACAACTGAGAATGAACTGAAACAGGTAACGGATGTTCTTTCTGTCTGTAGATGTGCTGTAATTTCTACTATTCCTTCTGGAGCCACGGCCAACTTCTCATGCGGTGGGATTGAGGGACGTTACGTGATTGTTCATATTCCTGGAGATGTGAAGACTCTTTCTCTTTGCGAGGCTGAAGTATACGGGCATTTGATCGGTAAACTGATGCTGTAGAGCACTTTTCAATGTGGAATCTGTCATATTTAATATATATATAAGCCATTGCACAACTTGTGCATTTCCTGAACTTATCGGAAGAAACTGCAGGAGTCTCAGAGTCTCATAAACGCGCAGTCATGCAGACCAAAAGTCAAGGTCAGGATGATCGTTAAGTAATATATTAGCTTTTTTTTTTTTTTTTCACCAAACCCTATTTTATAATCCCAGAACACTTGGAATATATGATATGTGTTGAATGGAACATTTGGGTATTTTAAAAAAATACACCACACAAGCATTGTGTCCCTGATACATCCCTTATTTATTTACATTTCTTAATCCAGCATATTTTATACAGTTTTATACAACATGAATACAGTATTACCTACATTTAGGGCTGAGCAATATGGCAAACAAAATCTCGATTTTTTTCAGAACATTTGACTGATTCACAAATTGTATATGATTTTTAACTAGTCAACTTGAAAATGTAACTATAACATTCATATTTCTATTCAAAATCATGATTCCTCAATTTATAAAAAATAAAATTGTTGCAAACATTTTTATTCAAATTAATCAATAAAATCAGAAATATCGCCCAGCCCTAACTACATTTAAACAACATTTTAGAATTACAAATGAAACATTTAACAGTAATTAAAGTGCAATCAACAGAACTGGATGGAAACAACTGATGTGATTTAGCTGTTTATCTGCCTGATACAGTATGTCATCCCATGTATGCTGAATTGCAGTGAAGACTCTATAGATAAGGTATACAAACCCTTATTTACACAAAAATGCATTAAAAAAGTATGCAGCGAAATGGTAGTTATCTAACAGAAAAACTACCCAACATTTAAAAAATAACCCCAAAAATGAACAAATAGGCTCAATACTACATTTTTAAACACTTTACATGATGCACTTCTGAGTAGGAGCATCCTATGTCATATTCCATATTATATTTGTAAGGACTGCGCACTTCACACTACAACAAAACTATAATTAAAGGGCACCTATTATGCCCCTTTTTACAAGATGTAATATTGGCTTGGGTGTCCCCAGAATGTGTCTGAGTTTCAGCCCAGAATACCCAACAAACAAGTTATTATAACAGCTGGAAAGTGTCATTTTTGAGGTGTGTCTAAAAAAGATATCCAGCGACACCATGCAAGTCTACTGCTTCCAAAAAAGCACTCCTTAAAGATGAATGTGCAGTTTCTCCATCCAATTCGCACATTGTTGATACTCTCTTGAAACTGATCAACACGAGATCAGATGCCATCGAAAATATGGTAGCTCAAAACTCCATGGAAATAGAGGGCTGACAAATGATTTTGCATGCAAAGAAATAAAGGATGCGAAGAAACAGATTGAGAAAGTTAAGAAATGTTTGAAGAAATAAGAGGAGATGGTTGCTCAGCTTAAAGATAGAGTAACAGAGCTGGAAAATTACACAAGAAGGTGGAACTTGAAATTACAAGGGTTACCAGAGTCAGTAGAAGATGTTAAAACGGAGATCATCCAGATCTGCCAAACCATTCTGCCTCAAGAACAGAGCAAGCTGACGGAGATGATTGACATCGTACACCGTCTGGGAAAGAGGAAGCCAGGAGTCGTGAGACCAAGAGGGATCATACTTCGCTTTCTGTCGAGAACAGAGCGGGATGCTATTTGGGCTGCAGCGAACAACCCATTCCTACGTCAAAAAGGCCTAAGGTTTGCTGAAGATCTCCCTCAAGCTGTTAAAGAAATTAGAGCCAAGTTTTGGCCTGCAATTCAAAAGGCACGTAGTGAGAGAAAATTAGCCTACTTCGTTGGGGCGCGGGCCTTCATCAGAGGCGTTGAATGTTAAAGGTGACGGAAATTAAATGACTTAAATTCTAGACCATTTGCAGTCAATTTGGTTTCTTCATGCCATGCATAGGCTACAGCTAAGAAGACTCCTTTGCTCAGGATTTATTTTTCTTTTTGACTCTACTTGCCTTTACTAACAATATGGTGCTGCGTTCGGTCCTTTAATTGATACATTTTCGCATGGTGACATTTTGTTCATTTTTTTTTTCAAGTTGACTGTATATGTCTTTATCTATATTGTCTTTAAACATCAGGGGATTACCTAGGGGGAATGTAAAGCACTTTATTTGTTTGATAAACAATTTAAAACTGATTTTTGCTTTTTTCAAGAATCGCACTCTACACTTGAAGATTCTGAGTTTTGGAGATCCCAATGGGGGAATGATATTTGGTTTTCCAATTGTTCTGAGCATTCTGCTCAGGTTATTACTTTGTTAAACCTTTTTAAAAGCAATGTCTTACACTCAGAAGGTGATAGTAATGGTCACTTTCTCATTCACATGATATCTATCATTAACATAACTGTAGCGTCTGGAACAATCAAAATCACAATTTTTCATTTGATTTAACAAATCAGTTATTCATTAGATTAATAAATCGTCACAGTCCCCTAACCCAATAAACTGGATGCCAGGATGTCTGCAAGTAGGTAAGATCACTGCCTTTTTGATAAGGAGGAGGCACATGGCACAGTTGAAATGGACTTTTCTACTAATTAATTCATAGGAAAACCTTTCTTTGAATGAACAGTGTATGCTTCAGGTCATGGTGTATGTTGTCTTAGATTTTATACTGTTTTATGTAGGCTTATGATGGAACCACTCGTTCCTGTCAATCTTTCCTATATATAATCCTACCATGTTTAGTATCTATGAATTAGTCTTCTGATGATCTAAACGAGAGTGTATATTATATGTTGGTACATAGGCAATATATATTAGTGTCCTGACAATCTTCAGTAATTTCGATTCAAGTTCCATTTGCAAACTACCATGCTTAGAGACAAAGGGTCGTAAAACCCTCCAGCAATTGCCACCTCCCGCTCGGAATTTCAGTCTTTCTCATTGGACAAGCCTATTTTGAGAGGCGGGAATCTTCTACAGAATAAAGGCCTCACATTCAGTGACCCGCCCAGAGTCGGTGGTTCTGTTAGGTTTTAATAAGATGTGAGCTCCAATGCTCCAGGACTTCCTGGTTCTTTTTCATCAACCAACTTCAGCAAAGATCCACACGAGCCTTCAGACTGCATCAAGCCTTTCTTTCAGACAGACGAGACGTGCAAGTATTCAAACTTAGTCTTATTAATTGATACATTAGGTATCATTTGCACCTTTTAGAAAGGTGTGTTTGAACTAGGAATTTGATGTTCCCTCCAGGCTGTAGATCTGCTGAATATGCAAATGGTTCCATAACT
>NW_015507780.1:46155-46506 GCF_001515645.1 Sinocyclocheilus grahami | reverse complement strand
TGTTCATCTGACTACATTTTACAAAGCAAAGACTCAAATATAGTCCCAACAAGGCTTGTAATAGTGTGGGGCAGTTTGACTGGAAATGGAAATAGATTTTGTTGAACTGAAAACAAATGCACACACATACAATAACTCCTTTACTAAGGATGCTGATGTCTGTTATCCAATCATCATAACTATTCTAGCAGAATATTGTATATTAATCTTCTGCATCCAGAGCAGGAACTATTGTGTCCTAAGTTTCATTTTCAGAGAAATTAAATTGCTTGTGTGAGTATTGCTTTCTGGAAAAACCTCCTCGACCGCTTTCCAGTAAATGCCACCACTACATTTTGTACATTTTAACAT
>NW_015507780.1:44787-45688 GCF_001515645.1 Sinocyclocheilus grahami | reverse complement strand
TCATATTTATATCATATGTTAAGTTATGTCACATGAACAGGAGAAAAACATTACACGAGTGCATACAGCTCAGTTAATAGTAAGGTAATATTATGTTATATTTGAAATAGGCTACAGTATTGTCTGTTTTTGCTCAATTTTGTCAACGAAAATATAAAGCTGTACATCTCGGAGCAACACTCATCTGTGATTCATTTCTGAATGAATCCACGGTTTGAATGAATCTTGTGAACCAAGGATTCAATGAACCGTTCATAAAGAGAGCCGTCTACTTCATTCCTGAATGAATCATCTGTTTAAACAAAACGAATCGAATGAATGACTCAATGACTTATTCTTTAAAGGGGTCATATGATGCGATTTCAAGTGTTTCTTTCTCTTCGGAGTGTTACAAGCTCTTGGTGCTTAAAGAAGATCTGTAAAGTTGCAACGACTAAAGTCTCAAATCCAAAGAGATATTCTTTTTTAAAAGTTAAGAGTCTGCCACGCCTACCTAAAACTGCTCGTTCTAACACGCCCCCACATATCTACCTCACTATGTGGGAAGATTTGCATAACACCGCTCAAATGTGCACGCAAAGAAAGAAGGCATAACTTTTATTCTCGCTGTAGTATTGTTGCCGCCGCCATGTCGTGAAGACGCTGTGTGTTTCGTTGTGAAAGCGAAACTACTTTGTTTGTTCTTCCAAAAGAGGATGATATCCGCTTCGTCATACCTGGAGCTGATCAGTGCTGGTTGCTGAGGAAATACATCAACTTAGTGCTGTGGATCGCCGGCACATTTTATGGAGGACTGTTTAACGTTACTGATCCTGGGAGAGTAACGTTAGACTAAAATGCCGGCAGTTCTGACTCACGTAAGCACTTTTCATTTAAAGAATTTGCCACTGATGATTCAAAC
>NW_015507780.1:43225-44777 GCF_001515645.1 Sinocyclocheilus grahami | reverse complement strand
ATTCAAACGCGAGTTTTGAGCAGTGTAGAGTAGCGCTTGTTGTTTGTCATTTCTCCGATCATAAATGCAGACATGGTTTTATGTTTACGTGGCGCGGCGCAACGCGTAAAAAGACAGTATAAGTCATTATAATCAGTAATTATGTCCCAACTGGACGCAACAAAAGCCTGGTTTATAATGGGTTTTCATGTGTTTGTCTCGTCGCTCTGGCCGGACACGGCAGCACAGTATGGTGAGGGGCGTAACATTTCCGTCACACGCTTGAGGTATTCGGCCAATCACAACGCACCTCGCTTTTCAGACCGATGAGCTTTGTATAAATCTACGCGTTTCAGAAAGGCGGAGCATAGAGGAGAAACAATAATGTACAGTATGTGGAAAATAATGTGTTTTTTTAACCTTAAACCGCATAAACACATTTCATTACACCAAATACACAAAATAACGTTCTTT
The DNA here is from genome assembly GCF_001515645.1 of Sinocyclocheilus grahami. Taxonomy (NCBI): domain Eukaryota; kingdom Metazoa; phylum Chordata; class Actinopteri; order Cypriniformes; family Cyprinidae; genus Sinocyclocheilus; species Sinocyclocheilus grahami. The sequence continues at coordinate 44,324 of NW_015507780.1, read as the reverse complement.
TTAGCAACATCATATGACCCCTTTAAGACATTTACTTCCACCTTCTGGTAGTTTTAGTTTCTTATTTTCTTAGTGTCATGTTATTAAAATGAATGAATGAAATAAAGTCATAATTCACACAAAAAAATAAATAAATATATATATATATATATGTCATCATTTACTCACCCTCATGTCATTTCAAAGCTACTTTTTGCAATATCTACTTGATATATATTTGTTTTTTCTAATTTAAAACAGTAATGGATGAAAGAAATATGAAAGAATCATAATCATCATAATCTGGCACAAACAAGAAACTAACAAACACATTCAAACAATTAAAAAAGAAGAATCACATATCTGGCTCATAGTCAACAAGCACCTTACCCAAAGCACTAAAGATGTTTTCTTATGCGCTGTCTATATTCCTCCGTCTGAGTCTCCATACTATAATGCGGACATCTTTGAATCTCTCCACAGTCAAATTAACCACTTCACTCCGACGGAAGCATGTTAGTAGCATGGTGATAGCCTTTTGTTAGCATTATTAGCAAGTTGTTAGCATGATTGCCATGTTACTAGCATGGTGATAGCCTTTTGTTAGCATTATTAGCCAGTTGTTAGCATGTTTCTAGCATGATTGCCATGTTACTAGCAGGTTTCTAACATGATTAACATTTTACTAGCATGTTGTTAGCATTATTGGCATGTTTACTAGCATGTTGTTAGCCTTATTGGCATGTTTACTAGCATGTTGTTAGCCTTATTGGCATGTTTACTAGCATGTTGTTAGCATTATTGGCATGTTTACTAGCATGTTGTTAACCTTATTGGCATGTTGTTAGCATTATTGGCATGTTTAATAGCATGTTGTTAGCCTTATTGGCATGTTTACTAGCATGTTGTTAGCATTATTGGCATGTTTACTAGCATGTTGTTAGCATTATTGGCATGTTTACTAGCATGTTGTTAGCCTTATTGGCATGTTGTTAGCCATGTTGTTAGCCTTATTGGCATGTTTACTAGCATGTTGTTAGCATTATTGGTATGTTTACTAGCATGTTGTTAGCCTTATTGGCATGTTTACTAGCATGTTGTTAGCATTATTGGCATGTTT
>NW_015507780.1:30676-40289 GCF_001515645.1 Sinocyclocheilus grahami | reverse complement strand
AACTTTAACCCTTTCCTATACCAACTGTATGTGTGTGTGTGTGTGTGTGTATGTGTATGTTAGACCAGTTTATGTGTTTATGTAGTATGTTAGACTAGTTTAAGTGTTTATGTAGTTAATAAAACCTTACTTGTATCACACTTGACGTGTTCATTGTTTGCTCATAACCGGAGTCACTAATCATGCAGATTTACGTTACAAGCTTATAGAATTGTACAGTAAGAAAGTTATTTCCCTTAACCAGGAAATTAACGGTCTTAGAATTGACAAGACAGTTGACCCTGAGAGGTCAGCTAAATATCTACAGCGGATCTAAAATATGAATAGTTAATTATAACTAGTTATGGTTAATTATTAATATTTCCCCATGAGCTGATTCGCTACAACAGAGATTCACTTAGAAAACAGCCGTTTTAAACACTAAACATATTTCACAATATTTCTGCTTTTGTGGTATTTTGGATCAAATAAAGGCAGACTTGGTGAGCAGAAGAGACTTGTTTAAAAACAATTAAAACCTGTACTGTTCATAAACTGTGGACTGATAGTATAGTGCAGCATGTATAAAATTTTATTTTGTATTTTCCTCTAAATGTCGTGCAGCACTAAACGCAAGTGTATCAACCGATTGTTGGTGCTTGGGCTCTAATGATGGTCACTTGCAGAAACTTTGGTAACACTTTATTTGAACAGTCCACTTGAGGTGTTGTGCCTGTAAGTAACTGTGCAGCTAAACCAGCAGTGGCTCGAGTATCAGTAGACCGTCTGCTTCATATCTAATCACACTTTATTCTGATGGTCGCTCAACAGACGTCCTACTGACTATAATTATCTTTGCAAGTACGGCAGCTTATTCTACTAACCCTAACCTAACAGCCTACACGTGCTCTGATGAGAGTTAATTAATACTACCCCTAACCTAACAGCCTACACGTGCTCTGATGAGAGTTAATTAACATGTAGTTGCAAAGTTACTCACAGTTAGTAGACCATCTAAAGCGGACCATCGAATAAAGTGCAACCGGAACTCTCTGTTGTCAGTATTTCTGATCTCTCTTTATAATGTTCAGTCTGATTATGTAAAACAATCGGATCGTCTGCAACTGCAAGATATCATTGCAATTGTTTGTTTGTGTGTTTATTGATTTTTGACAATTATATGAATACGAAAAGAAGCAGAACGTGGATTTAGAAAGACATGATGATAGTCCAACTTTGGCAAATTCTCCAGGCTGCTTGGGTAGCGGAACCCTAAAGTTCTTTTTAACAATGGGGTGTATCTGTTGCGGTCCACAGGTATACTGATCATGGCGACGTCTGCTGAAGACCACAGCGTTCTCGAGGAGGAGCTGACGTGTCCAGTGTGTCTGGATCTTTACCGTGACCCGCACCTGCTGCCCTGCGGCCATAACTTCTGCCTGCCGTGCCTGCGCAGACTCAAGAGCTGCTCGGACCACGGCCGTCTGCGATGTCCCGAGTGCCGGCAGAGTCACCGCAGCTCCGCCAACTGGCAGAAGAACTTCAAACTGGCCAACATCGCTGACGGTTTCCGCCATCGTGGCCAATCAGAGCGCTCCACCCAGAGCCGGAGCGACGCGTCTCACAGAGCCGCCCAGGTTCGCTGCGATTACTGTCCCGAGGACGCCAGCGAGGACGGGAAGGGTCCGGCGGCGGTTAAAACCTGCCTGAAGTGTGAAGTGTCCATGTGCCCGAAGCACGTCCAGCCTCATCTGGAGCTGCCGGCGTTCAGAGAGCATCCGCTGGTGGAGCCGCTCGGAGACATGAGGAAGAGGAAGTGTTTGGAGCACGACGAGATGTTCCGGTACTATTGCCTGGATGAGCGCTTGTTCCTCTGCAACGCCTGCACCATAGAGGGAACGCACGCTGGACACGCCATCAAAACACTGAAGAACGCCATGAAGGACTTCAAGGTAGGTGCGCTGTGTCCAGGCCCTTTCACTCTTCTCACATCGGTGCACACTTATACCTCAGAATATGCTTTCAGTAATCAGATCCCAGAGTGTGTTGAACCTAGGAGTTTCACCCTCTTAACCAATGAGGATAGGGGGACATACCCAAACAGGATGTTTTGCCCAAGAACATGTATTTTGTATAAAATTGCCACATATACAGAAAAACATGTCCATATTAGGAATAGACTTCCTGGCGACAGAGGCTGAACCCCCCTTATAAATCAGCACAAACTCCTTTACCTTGAATATTGAGTAAGAGACATTCAAACACCATACAAGAGAGAGAGAGAACAGATAGAGGAGGGGTGATTCAGAGAAGGAGAGAGAAAGAGTGAGAAAGGAGGGGTACGGCATCCTCAAGACAGAGAGTGTCTTCTAACAAGTAATCAGACCCCAGAGTGTGTTGAACCTCTTTACACCATTTAGTGTTTTGCAATCATGATCAGACACAATGATTGTTCATACCAGTGGAGTCTCCGGTTGTGTTCCTAGTGAAGGCCACTTTCGAAACACTACTTCATGAAGCTTCGAAACCTTTTCGAATCTTTTATTTCGAATCACTGGTTCGAAGCGCCTATCAAGTCACACGACTTCAGTAAACAAGACTTTGTTTCGTCACAACTGAATCATGCTGATCCTCTGAGATGGGATTTGTAAAAGCAGTTTTTAAGCAGTTTGGCCTGAGTTTCTGTTGCATTTACACTATTCTGACCAGCAGGCGTCACTGGTGCCTTGAACGCTTCAGAGCAGTGAATCGTTTCGTGAAGAAATTGGTCCAATTGATTCAAAGCTTTGAAAAGCTTTGTTTATTCCATCACTTCTGCGTTTCACTTCACTTTTTTTCTGCCCTTCTCTGTCTTGTTCAAGTCCTCCTGGGAAGTTCGTATTTACGAGTTGTCGAAGTTGACGTAATTACGACTTCAGGTGCTTCAAGAAGTGTTATGTGTGTAAAGACCCCCTGTGGTGAAAATCAAGTTTTTAACCTTGTTTACATCTGGCATTTTTAATATGCTTGAAGACAAATACTATGTGTAGGGATGTAACGATTCACCGAAAGCCGGTTGAAAATCAATACGAATATGTGACGATTCAAATCGGTTGAGATGTTAAACAAATCGTGACACATTTGGGGATGGGTGTTTATATGAATGTATCCTTGAGGGGAGCTGACTGTCTTTAGAAAAGTTCAGATGATATTTTCTGTTCATCTGGTCTCTGTATAATGCATATTAATGAAGCAGCGCTGCTTTGTTTACTGCGGTATCCAAGCAAACGCTGCTGTTCCGTGAGCGCCTCCTGCTGTCAGAGAGTGAAACAGCGTCTCATTCAGAGCTGCTGCTGTATTTGTCAGAGCATGCTGTTTTTGTTTTAAAATGTGAAATTATACAATCTAATTTATATTTAAAAACTGCTCAGGCTGCGTGTATACAGCATCTTTGCTTGGATTGTGATTCAAATGCAGTGGTTGCCTCTAATTTTGAATGCAAAGAGCACAGACAAATCCTTTGTTTATATGAAGAGGTGTTTTTTATTTTTTTATATTTTGATTAGATATGGAGTTTGTTTTAGAATTTAAATTTAGTTTTGTTATTTGACATATTTCTGTTTCACAAAGAAATGTGCAGCATTTTATCAAAGCCATAATAAAAGGATACCTTTTCATTTATAATTTGTCTTAAATCTAATTTTGTTTTAAAAAATCGTGAAATCAGTATCGCGACTCAAATCTAATCGTGAGTCGAGTGAATCGTTGCATCTCTACACAAATGCATTAGTAAACCCCTTTGTGAGCGTTTTCTCTGTATAACTGCAGTGTGCCAAAGACCGTCTCAACGATGCTGTTTGAAATATCCAGTTTCTTACCGTCACAAACATGTAGCCGATCCTGTCGAACTTGCATTATCAAGTTAATATCTCGATATCGTTAGCTGGTGAACGGGAACATGGTTTGTGTAACATTAGCAATCATTATTAGCAGTTTGATAATGTAATCTGGAGATTTAGAGATGCATTCATTCTTATTCATCTTACTCTTCTTCTTCAGAATAAACGTCTGGATCAAACGTATATGGCTGAATTACTCCAGTACTGGTGCTTGCCGTTGTGTAGCATTTACTACTTCAGCTAACGAAGTCAAAGTGGAGCAGGTTGTCTGAGCTGCTGTAACTGAGTGGAAGCAGAGACTCATTTGTGTATGCATGGTTATATTTATAGTTACAGTTATTTTCAACCCGTCTTAATACATAAACTTTGGTCATTTATTTGAAGAAGTGCAGTGCTCTTCAAGATAGCGGTGGGGATTCTCTGAAGGGAAGTTTGCGAGCGTGTGTCTAAAAGCGAAGTGAAACAAACCTCAAGTTTTGCATGCTCCGTCAGATGTGAGCGTTCTTGTTCTCTCCGTCTCTGATCTCGGTTGTTTTCTCTAGGCCTATCTTGACATTCAGCTGCACAAGACCAACAGAAAGATCCTTAAGGCAGAAAAAAATCGACTGGAACAAAAGGAGGTTGAACGGCACAACAAGGTGAAGTTAGCTCTGTGGCATTAGTTTCTTTTACAGACTAAACACTCTGTCCTTCACGTTCTGTTTAATGTTCATGAAGTTTTTAGTTTTACAAAAATGCTGATCTGTTCAAGGCCTACCGGGACGACACCGACCAACACCTGAATGCTTTCCGAGAGACGTCTATTGCACATCTGGATGCTTTTCTGTGCTCGCTGCGTGACTGTATCAGCACTCATGACGGTGAGCAGTGTTCGGGAATCCAGCAGAACCTGAGTCGAATAGCGCAGGATCAAACCCGTCTGCAAGACGTTCACTCGGGCTTTGAGAGGCTTCTACAGGAGAGCGACACTTTCCAGTTCATCAAGGTACATTTTACACACCGGTACTGAATTCAGATAAGACAGTGGTTGTAGTAACTCTAGACATGAAGTCTGGTCCACTTTGCAGTTTATTCTGGCTCAGAACTGACCTCTTAAAAGGGAGAATGGAAAGCAACCAACTACAGTTTTAGTTTTTGCATAATTTAGGGTCAGGTTTATCTGAAATGGTTCATACAACAATAGTAGAAAACACTGAAGATGTAGTTAACTCCAAAAGCAAAGGCTGCGTTTACACTGGTATTAAAAACTGATTTTATACACACTTGACACAGATCAGAAATTTTTGCAAAAGCATCGGTTTATGATCCAATTTTTTTTTTTTTGTCGTATTCATTCTGAGCCAGTGTTGTTTTAAATCATATATATATATATACCTAATATCTGAACATCTGACCTGCGTCTAAACACGTAAATCTGCTTCCCATTGGAATCGACTCTTCACAAAGACCTGACAGATCGCTCTAGTGCCTCAGTTCAAGCGCAAACCGATCATCTCTTCCTCTTTACTACTAGTTATAGCACAAAATAAACATGAATGGACAACAGAAGATATCTTGTTTCAAATGCGGAAAGACATCAATACACACCATTTTTCAACTTCAAGTCCACCGACGTTAATCGACTCTTCTGTCTGGTTTGTTTGTCGGACAAAATGGCAGATTCTGTGTTATGATTGGTCAGATCACCTGTCAATCAAACTCCCGGCGAAGGGTTAATTCCAACCTATAACAAGGCAAAGGAGACACATTTGCCCACGAACATAACTTTTCTTAATATCAAATTATGAAGCAGATGTTTCCTGCATAACTCGCACAAAAAAACAAGCTTCTTTTATTGAGGGGGAGACTTTATTTATAGGTAAGATAAAGCGCACTCACAGAAACATTCAGGAGCACAGAAACATGTTTTAAGCCGCAGCTCCATTTATTTTTAATAAGTAAAATATATTCGCTGCTAAATCTACAATATAAGTTTTTGCTGGATATGTTTTAATCTTGCCACATTAAATAATTTCACTTCAGAATTCTATATCTAATGACCCGTAGATAAAATAACTTAATCTCACTGACCGGATACAATAACAGTAGTTGTTATGTGCTGCAAACATTAATGACAGCCTGTCGATGCTGGAAAGTAATCATGGTAGAGCCACTCAATGTCAATTATATAAATAATTCACACTGAACTTTGAACATTATATGAATAATTAGCATTGTTCAGAACCTGAGGGTCAACCGTGTCGCAGAAAGCGATCAGCAGTCGTTTATGAAGTGCAACGTAAACAGATGGGACAGAACATCGATGTGGTCAAAATATTGGATCTGTGCAAACGCAGCCAAAGCACAACAGATGCATCTTCTCATGGGTATCTAGTTTATGTGGTGCTTAGTGCAAAGAAGTATGTGATGCCACAAATCTCACAAACTGGCAAATCTAGAAACTAGAAACTTTCTCGAAAGCACACATTCTAGCACCGGGTGAAATCCTGAACATGGGCCGTCACATTAGAGCCAAAGTCTTCTACTAAGAGTCTGTGGATAATTATAGAAAACATGCAAGTAATGCAACATAATTGGAAATATTCTATTATCTAGAATGTAATAACTTTTGATTAAGTTGTTCATGAAACTTCATGTTCCTCGTTGGGCAGTTTGAACAAAACCTACATTTGAAAAAGTTGAAATCCTAATATTTTTTGGGTTTCTTTCAGGAATACAGTTCATCTATAAAAAGGTACGGCAGACGTTTGATTCAGAGGTTCTTTCACACATTTGCATTTGGTTTGTCCAGTTTTTATTATCTTTTAAAACTCTTTGTGTGTGTGTGTGTCTCTGTGTGTGTGTGTTTCTCTCTGTGTGTGTGTGTGTGTCTCTGTGTGTGTGTGTTTCTCTCTGTGTGTGTGTGTGTGTCTCTGTGTGTGTGTGTTTCTCTCTGTGTGTGTGTGTGTGTCTCTGTGTGTGTGTGTTTCTCTCTGTGTGTGTGTGTGTGTCTCTGTGTGTGTGTGTGTGTAATAATACAACCCGCGTTGTCATTTCTCTTTATTTATTTTTGTTCTTATTTCGATTTGGTGTTAAATCAAACTTGACTCATTCAAACAAAGAAATATTCCAAGCCCAGAGTCGGTTCAAAATAGCTGTTTTGATCTAATCATCCTCTGGGTCTGAGTGCAGTTATATTGGATAGCATAGCCTATTGTAGACAGATTGGAGATTAATCCTAATAAACATGCCGCTACAATAAAAACCATGACATTAAAATGCATTTAAAACAGTGTATGTCTATGATCCCTCCTGCAGTAACAGCGTGCAGATCCTCGTTTATCTCCGGACTCTAGCTTAGCTCGCTCACACCTGACCATATATCTTCTAGAACAGGAAAAACATATCGATTTTATGACATATGTTGTTATTACGAGAAAATATATCGTTTTAACGACATAGCATTATTAGGACATAATTGAGTGGAAATGATAAATAGTGGCAGCAGTGCGTCACCGTAGAAAAAGGCCAGCATTTTGACTTTTTTTTATTCAACAGAAACGTACCCATATTGTACTCAAGGCATACTGCAAGCAAGCCTATACCTAAACGAGCAAAACAAGCGCTTTCACATGGGAAATCAAATTTAATCAACAATAAAAGCCGACTCCACTGCTTAGTTCAGCTTATTCGCACAGGCTATTGAATAATAAATGTTCCTGTTATTTCTGTTATTTGCAGAAAGGGCATTTTCTCCCAAATTGAAAAGACATTCTAATACACAACAAACGAAAAGGAGAGAAAAGAAGATCGGACCTCAGACTAGAACTCCTGTCACTAAAGCAACACTGCACGGTTCGCAGACCACAGCGCTACAGAAACCCACACTTACCAGCTGCATTTGACACATCAACTTACACAAAGGATAATAAAAGTGCACAGTTTGTGTACATATGATAAAGAAGACGAAGACACACGTGTACCCAATGAAAAAGTAAACATATCACAAGATGAAAGTCCAAATGTTGGTCACATAACGTTAAAAAACAGGATCCTTGAAGTAGATCGCCATTCAGAACGACATTCTATTACTCATGCCTGACTGCCTACTGCATCAAAGGGGCTGGACTGTGTAGAAAAGGAGGGGCTGATTTTAATATTACAGAAAACGACGTTTTTTACGCTGTCTTTGTCAAATGGAGCGCCGTAAATTACGGCGTATTATGGATGGCCAAACGGCGAAAATAACGGCGTTTGGGATTGCATCAATAAACGCCGACATTAACGGCGGTTCTGCTGTGAAAACGCCCTAATTTACGCCGTGTGTACTACAAAACCGCCGTCTAAAACGTCGTAAAATACGGCGTTTTCTGCACACCAGGCGTCTGGTAAATGGCGAAATGTGACCCGTTTGGCGTTCCATACGGTAGACGCGAATTTGACGCTCTATTCGCGTTTGGTGTGAACGCAGCATAACGTCTCATATTTTACGTCTGACGCCTGAATACTATGGGATTTTGGCCAGACGGCTGGCGAGCGTATACACGTTTGTTCTCTTGTCAGTTTGCATAGCAAGAGCAAAAATTGCACAAAATACACCCATATAGATGCACAAAATACACCTCATACAAAATACACCTCATACCCCTCACTGCAGCCGCCTACTCTCACCTACATTTCAGGCAAGGCGAGGCGCATCTCAAACAAGCCTACTTTCGTCGCCCCCCTTTCTAGCGTGAGAAGCTGCGTGAGAAGATACCTGAGAAGCTGTGACGTCTGCTCCGTGTTATCTGCCGTACCTTTTGCCAGTTCTGTGTGTGATTTTGTCAAATCTCTTAAGTGCTATAGATTCGTGTTTTTTTGTTTTGTTTTGTTTTGTTCTGAGCAAAAAGAAAAAAAGCTATTTTATAACCATAGACTGTAAAAAGCATGGACGTAGTGTCCGTGACGTCACCCGTTGAATTCATTTTTTTTTTTTCGTGTGAGGAAAGGTCCATGAGTTTTTTAATTCAGAGTTCGGATAACAAATCCTCCATTTAGATTGTGCTTTAGAGGGGCATCCGAACATTTCTAATAAAAAAGTTATTGCATTTTTTATCTAATACATAAACACCATTAAATGCAAGTGTAGGAAAATGGTTGTTTACACAGCCATAACATAAATGCGCTTTAAACAACGTTTTTAAACTGACAGGGATACTTTTAGTCACCTTATCAAAATCTCTTAGTGAGATTGATGCACCTTTCAAAAACACAAACTCAGAAAAGGAAAGAAGGTCCCCGTCAGAATTGAACAAATCAGAAACAAAAAAGATATTTTGATTCACCCATTCAGTTAAACATGATTTGTTACCAGACAATATATTTTCATTGTTCCAAAGAATACACGTGTGAGGGGAGAAATTATGTTTAAAAGCAATCTTCCAGGATTCTAGGGCTTGTTTATGAAAATTTGACAGTTTAATAGGTAACTTACTACACTTAAAGTTACAGGACAATAAAAATTTAAGGCCACCACAACGTTTGAAGAATAGGTTAGGGATCCAAAACCAGGGTAACTCATTATTAGATAAACAATTCTTGATCCAGTTAAATTTGAAAGTCTGGTTAATGATATTAAAATCTAAAGCATAAAGACCACCCTCCTTATAATTTCTTATCATAGATTTCCTTTGAACACATTCCGTCTTATTTTTCCAAATAAAGCAGAATAGCAGAGAGTTAATCATTTTAATAGTTTTTTGATCAACATAAAGGGAAAAAGCAGGATAAACTAG
>NW_015507780.1:26205-26913 GCF_001515645.1 Sinocyclocheilus grahami | reverse complement strand
TTGAAAAGACATTCTAATACACAACAAACGAAAAGGAGAGAAAAGAAGATCGGACCTCAGACTAGAACTCCTGTCACTAAAGCAACACTGCACGGTTCGCAGACCACAGCGCTACAGAAACCCACACTTACCAGCTGCATTTGACACATCAACTTACACAAAGGATAATAAAAGTGCACAGTTTGTGTACATATGATAAAGAAGACGAAGACACACGTGTACCCAATGAAAAAGTAAACATATCACAAGATGAAAGTCCAAATGTTGGTCACATAACGTTAAAAAACAGGATCCTTGAAGTAGATCGCCATTCAGAACGACATTCTATTACTCATGCCTGACTGCCTACTGCATCAAAGGGGCTGGACTGTGTAGAAAAGGAGGGGCTGATTTTAATATTACAGAAAACGACGTTTTTTACGCTGTCTTTGTCAAATGGAGCGCCGTAAATTACGGCGTATTATGGATGGCCAAACGGCGAAAATAACGGCGTTTGGGATTGCATCAATAAACGCCGACATTAACGGCGGTTCTGCTGTGAAAACGCCCTAATTTACGCCGTGTGTACTACAAAACCGCCGTCTAAAACGTCGTAAAATACGGCGTTTTCTGCACACCAGGCGTCTGGTAAATGGCGAAATGTGACCCGTTTGGCGTTCCATACCAGGAGGCCGTTTACAGCTGCTTACAGGACCTAAGGGAAACCAG
>NW_015507780.1:25513-26032 GCF_001515645.1 Sinocyclocheilus grahami | reverse complement strand
CCGTCTGGCCCGCCATAGTCTATAGCCTCTGTTGTTTTCATGCCACTTCTCAGTCTTTTGATGAGTCCTGCCACAATTACGACAGATGTACTCTTAGTCTTTAGGGAAAGTCTCAAGTGAAAATTTCACCTTTTCCTGCATTAGTCTGTCTCCATGATGACTCAGAAGTGTCAACTTCCTCTTTCATGAGCGGAGAAGGCCCACTAGCCACTTCCTCTTCTCTCTGCAGTAGAGCTGTAGTCAAGTCCAGCTTTGTTGAGTCCAAGACCAGGACTAGTCGAGACCGAGTCAAGACTGAGTCCAAAGAGGTTCGAGTCCAAGTCAAGTCCAAGTCCAAAAGTTTTGAGTCCAAGTCAAGACCGAGTCCAAATGAGAGAGAAAAAAGGATCCTCTTCAAGACCACATACTTAACAGTGTTTCCCCTGCCATTATTTTAGGGGGGCGGCCCTTAATTATATTTTCGCTATAGCGCCAGATCACAACAGAAGTCATTTAAAGTTACCTTTCTTATAGAACATG
>NW_015507780.1:8793-25394 GCF_001515645.1 Sinocyclocheilus grahami | reverse complement strand
CACACACACACAAGTGAGCCCACTCCCATTAGTATTTGTAAATATTAAGCCGCAAAACGATTCATATTTAAATATGAATTCTGCGTATCTCTGTGTTAATGAATGGCGCAGACGCGCGGTTCTGTGTAGTACTCGTACTGAAACGCTCGTGACGCTACCGGTGATATTAACCTCTGCCGTCTCACTAATGAGGACATATGAACAACATCTCCAGAACTGCTCTGAGAGTCACTTCATCAGCATTTGACCGTTTCATTTGAGTAAAACTATCCTCGTATCATACACACACAGAAATGTAAAGGTATTCACAGCAACCCGTCAAAATAAAAGTTCGGTTTAACTTGAAGACTGGCTATTACTCACATATTACTGTTGTTGAGTAGAATGTACGTAACAGGCTGCTACTACTACTACTAAAATTATTAAAACCTTATTTTTAAGGAATAAGCATTCAGTATTTCTTCAATGTTTTAATTGTAATATTAAATGACCTTTATTTTCCAAAAAATTAAATTTCTTTAATTTTCATTACTTAAAAGATAGATTAAATGAATGTTTTATGCCTTAAAACAAAATGTAAATACACAACACAGAATTTCTGAGCAGAAAAATCATAAGGCTATTGTAAGAATAAATTAAACTTGTTTTATGCCTTCAAATTAGACATGCTAAAACAGAATTTGGTTACAATAAAACATAAGGTTGGACAAATAAAACATTTCATAGGGGCCTAAATGTAATATTTGTTAAACTTTTAATAAATTCATGTTAAATTGATTAAGTTTCATGATTTTAATTAATTAGACATGCTTTTTGATTAATAAAATGTAGTTGCATTTTACACCCCCAAAGCCGTAAACCTAGGGGAAACACTGCTTAACTATTGATAATGTATGTGATGCGATAGACAGCATATCTCCTATTCTAAGAAAATCATTTTACATTATTATATGTAATGATCAAAAAGCATGTGCAAAGTATCAACTCTGTAGGACAGGGGTCTCCAAACTAGATCCTGGAGGGTCAATGCCCTGCAGAGTTTAGCTCCAACTGGCCTTAACACACCTATATGGAAATTTCTAGTGTGTCTAGTAAGAGCTTGATTAGCTGGTTCAAGTGTGTTTAATTGTGGTTGAAGCTAAACTCTGCAGGACACCGGCCCTCTAGGACCGAGTTTGGAGCTGTAGGATCAAATTATTTTTATTTACTTTATTTACATTTTATTTACTTTAGGTATAGCAATTTCACACAAACTGAAGTGCAACTTCACATTTTCAGTCTTTTTATTATAGTGTAACAATATTGTTATACAATATTATATTATATATACGTATATTATACTACTTTATAATAATAATTGTGTATAACAATATTATAGTGTAACAATAACATTCTGGGCTGCCAATGGAAAATGTAACACATAACAAGCAACACAGGTGTCACTAAAACATTTACAAAACATTTTAACTCCAAAATGACTGCAATGAACATGTTCCCATTCTTGAACTTATTACTTGTAATAAACCAAAGGAGCATTTTCAACAAAAAAAAACTAATAAACATGAACATCTTCAGCTATCTGTTTGTGTGTGTGTGTGTGTGTGTGTGTGTGTGTGTGTTTGCCTTAGGCCATATAATATATAACATATTCAGGAGTACCAGTCAAATCAAAATCCCCCAGGGGATTACCAACACAGTTTTAGTGCAGAATTGGATGCAAGTATGGGATAGCAGGACCCTGACCTGAACTGGCTCTGCATCTAATCCTCATACTGTACATTCTCAGTATTCTTTTCTGTTTTACAGAAGTCCATTGTTGCACTTGAGAAATATAAGAGATGAGAGCATTTTTGATCCTATGCTTGCTCGATGAGGCCTCATAAGAAGTCCTCCAGCACTAAAAACTTATTCAACTGGTGCTGAAGATGCAGGGACAGACAGCACTTTAAGAGCAAGAGCATGCAAATGTGGATATTTGTCCTTGTTGTGGAGAAAAGAAGAAATGCAGTATCCTCTATTAGTGTTGAAATTGAATAACAGGAGATCAATCAACTTTCTTTTAAAATCATTATAGCAGACATATCCACTGATTTGCATTGATTTTGCCTTTCTAATAGTCCTGCACGATATGAGGAAATTCTGCTATGTGTGATACCAGTGGAGTTTTTTTTTTGCAACGATGATTACTTGTCATAAATAAATGAATAATTAACTGCATATTAGGGCCAACAAATAAAACTACATTTTTAGTTTTTTTTTTACAGCGGTGAGCATTACAACCAATAACATACGATTCCATTGAGTTTATTAATGCAATGGCCAATCAAAGGCATTCAGATGAGTCATCGCAGTTTAGTTGAGTGCTGAATTCTGCACTCTGGCTCCTAAATCCACCAACTCTGCTATTTCATAGCACGTTTCGGTGCCCATTGCTAAATAACATGTTCATACTGCAATGACAATGAAAATACGATTCATCTTTCAGCCCTGTTTCTAACCTCATAAAAAGAGTCGGTAACACTTTACAATAAGGTGTCATTTGTTAACATTAAATAATGTATTAACTAACATGAACAAACAATTAACAATATATTTATTACACTATTTATTTATCTTTGTTAAGATTATTTAATAAAAATACACTTGTTCATTCATTTTTAGTTCATGTTAGTTCACAGTGCATTAATGTTAACAAACACAACTTGTCATTTGAATAATGCATTAATGAATGCTGAAATTAAAGTTAACTAATATTAATAAATGCTGTAGAAGGAATATTCATTATTAGTTCATGTTAACTAATGTAGCTAACTAATTAACCTTATTGTAAAGTGTTACCAAAGAGTCAAATACAAAGGCTAATTCTTATGTTCAGGATGCCTTCCGGCTCAACTTACCTCTCTTTGTGGTGTCTTTGCAGGTGCCTTACGAAATTAGATGATGTCCCACAGGTTTCTGCAATAGTTTTGTTGCTAAATTTGCAGCTGGCCTTGTGTTTCTTCTTCTTCTGTGGCCCGTCGAAGAATTCTCTGTGGTTTGTAAAATCATACTGTATAATGCTGCTGTTTGCTGACATCCTGTCTGTGGTCAAAAATGTAAATGATTGATGGCTTCGCACAGCGCTCACACGCAAAGCTCAGCATATGACGCATGCGCGCGGTTAAGGCTAGAAGGGATACGTTTGGCGCTACTGGGCATGCGCACATAAATACAGCGTCATTTTTGTCATACTGTACAACAATAATTAGTATTTCATTATTGTAAAGGGTTTAGTTTAAGGCTGGGGTAGGTGTAGACGTTAATAAAACACAACCTAACAGGTAGAAAATTAAATTAGAAACATCTAAACTTTTCAAAACACAGCAAGCGCACCGTGGGTCATGTGACAAGAATCAACCAATCAGCTTCATCCTTTCCCGTAACAAAATTGAAAGCTAAGCCATGATGGAGAAACAGCTGATCATAGCTATACAAGGATAGCCATTTTTTAAATACATGTAGTAGCAGAGCTACTGCAAGGGATTTTTAATGCTGGAAATCCATTTATCCTTTGCTGAAACGTCCGGGTCTTCATGGAGAGCGCAGGTCAGAGTTGCTTAGCAACGGCAGACGCCACGGGAGCGCAAGCATAGAGCGCAGGCTACAGAGGGCTTTGGAAAGAAGGAGAAAGCGGCGCGCCTAGCGTTTTCCACGCGTTTTGGTTTGCAAATGTGGTTTTGTTTCGAAGGAGAAAAAAAGCATATTGCTGGACTCGGTCGAGACCAACGAGAACATTTGGCGAGTCCAATGACCAAGTCCGAGTGCAAACACCAACGAGTCCGAGACCATAGAAAAATGAAAAAAGACAATATAAGTCATTATAATCCGTAATTATGTCCCCACTGGATGCAACGAATGCCTCGTTTGTAATGGGTTTTCATGTTTTTGAATCATTGCTCCGGCCGGACAGGGCATCATCACAATATGGTGAGGGGCGTATCATTTCCGTCAAATGCTTGAGGTATTCAGTCAATCACAACGCACTGGATAGCTGGCCAATCAGAGCACACCTTGCTTTTTCAGACCAATGAGCTTTGTAAAAATCGACGCGTTTCAGAAAGGCGGGGCATAGAGGAGAAACAATAATGTACAGTATGTGGAAAATAATGTTTTTTTTACCTTAAACCGCATAAACACATTTCATTACACCAAATACACAAAATACTGTTCTTTTTAGTAACATCATATGACCCCTTTAATATGTTGGTCAAACTCAATGGAAGAATCAAAAAGAACTCCCAAATTTTTCACAGTTGGTTTGATATAAGAATTTAAATGACAACTATTAATATTTGATTTTCCTTTACCCACAGAGGGCCCAAAGACAATTGCTTCAGTCTTACACTCATTGAAATGCAAAAAAATTTGAGTCATCCAAGATCTTACATCAGCTAGACATGATAGCAAGGTTTCTAAACCTTTCTTGCCATTGTGTTTTTAAGGTAAGTAGATTTGGGTGTCATCTGCATAAAAATGAAAAGACACTCCATGTATCCTGAAAATTGAACCTAGTTGAAGCATGTACAGCGAAAAAAAAGATGGGAGCCAAAATTGAGCCTTGAGGAACACCACAGATAATAGGTGCTACAGTTGCTATAGTTAAAACAGAGAGACCAATACCTACTGAAAATGTTCTGTTACTAAGATCTGAACCAGCTAAGGGCACTTCCTTGGATCCTCACACACTTTTCAAGGTACGATTAAAGAATGGCATGATCAATTGCATCGAATACTGCACTCAAATCTAAAAGCACTAAAATTGGCAAAATTACATTCAATACTCTTAAAAGAGCTGACTTACTATGAATTTTCATAAACCCTGTCTGGAATTTTTCAAGAATACTGTTTGTTGCCAAAAAACTCAGCTCTCTCTAAAATTTTAGCAATAAAAGGTTTATTTCAGATTGGCCTAAAATGTGATATAATTTGGAGGGGAAGCAAAAGCAGAAATCATATTTCATTATTTGACAGATCGGAAAAATCCTGAAGTTATTTTACAAATTTTAAAAGAATTGTATGCTTTCTTTGTTTGTTTTTGATAGAAGGCAAAAAGATGGAAAGTCTTTAAAAGAGTTTTCTCATCCCTTGAGGGCTTTAATTGGGGACATTCAGCGCTCTTACACAAATAAGATAACAGACCCAGACACTTTGGTTAGGAACCAATTTGTTGAACATGTACGTGATCTAGCATTGCGTAGAGAGTTAAAAAGTATTGTGAGACAAGAGCCATTCATTTATTTTTTAGCACTCTGATGGGAGGGTATTAAAAGGGGTAGACTGGGGGTAGGATTTACGCTATTTTCATAGATTAGAGGCCTGCCTGCGAGGGTAGATTCCATGTGTTTGAAAAGGCAGGGGATTTTATACCAGCTGGGTCAGTAAAATGTGTTACTTGCGCATAGGTCCCTTATACGCCTTCAATACCTATGCATAATAAATAGATGCCAGATTGTGATATTATAGATAGTAAGATATTAACTGCTTGTGTTTAAATATTTTACTTTGTATGCAAATACGTCTAGTAAATACAACTTAACCACTATTTCTAGTCGTGTCCATTTTTTGAAGGCCAAACAAAGTAGTTTCGCTTTCACAACGAAACAGTGTCACACACGGCGGCCTACAATGAGCAGAGGCCGGAGGGTTATGAGGAACGGCCGGAGGGTTAGAGTGAGCAGAGGCGGGTGGGCTTGAGAACGGCGCGGCCGGCGATTTCGACGAAGGAGCATCCGGAAGGACATGTGACGACTCCGGGCTGGACTCCGGCGATCCACATGACGAAGCAGATATCGTCCTCTTTTGGAAGACCAAACAAAGTAGTTTCGCTTTCACAACGAAGCACACAGCATCTTTACGACAACAAAACTACAGCGAGAATAAAAGTTATGCCATCTTTCTTTGCGTGAACATTTGGCCGGCGTTATGCAAATCTTCCCACATAGCGACGTACATATGTGGGGGCGTGTTAGAACGAGCCGTTTTAGGTAGGCGTGGCTGACTCTTAACTTTTATAAAGAATATCTCTTTGGATTTGAGACTTTAGTCTTTGTAACTTTACAGATATTCTTTATGCACCAAGAGCTTGTAACACTCCAAAGAGAAAGGAAAAATTTAAATCGCATCATATGACCCCTTTAAGGCTCAATCCCAATTCTATTTTTACCCCTTCCCCTTCCCCTCCACCTCCACCTACCCCTTCCCCTTGTCCCTTGAAACGGAGTGTCAAGGGGTAGGGGTGAAAATATTCCCCTAAGAATTGGGACACCACTACTATGCCGTCACACGTCATCATACGTCGTCTAGCTCCTACAATACACACACCTATACTGGCGTGCTGATGTGCATTAGAGCCTTTAATTATCATTCTATATTAATGCCCTGCTTACTGACACACACACACACACATATCAGCATCAGCTCACACATCCAGGAGCAAAGATACTTGTCAACACTGCCCCACGACTTTTATTAGTAACAGTTTAAATACTGAATTGCTACATTATATTTTCCAGCAACAAGAGGATAATATCACTGTTTTTGAAGTAAACTCCCTCTAAAAAGAGAAACGCACAGACGCACATACACGCAACTTTCACCTCTCTCTCTGTCTGTCTCTCTCTCGAATTGGCAATATTTGAGAAAAGGGTTTAGCGATTTATAATTAATGGGGGGTACTAGCCTCTTCAATGCCTATGTTGGTTATCGCCCTGATCAGACATGAAAATATGTTGTGGCACTATCGTGCAGTCTGTAATGATATGACGTTAGCAAACTTTAGCGATTTTTTGCAAACATTTCTTTGAGTAACATGACCTTAAATATGAACTCACGATTGAAAGTAACATAAAACAAATGATTACTTTTCGTTAAAATCATTATTAATGCCCAAAAGTGCTTACATTTATGTGTCTTTTTGTTCGCTTGGGCAGCCATGTTGCCGCTGAAGCTGGTTTACGCAGAGATAATTCATACCCCTTTGTTTGAAGGGTGGTCCCGAAAAATCTTCGTTTGAAGGGCTATCTGGCCCTTCCCCTTCCCCTACCCCTCCAACCAAAAGAGAAACGATACACCCCTACCCCTTCACGTGAACGCACGAAACGGAGGGGTAGGGGAAAGGGGAAGGGCTAAAGTCTGTAAGTCATGTTTTTTCCATCTTAAACTTGACATACTGTCAAAAGTTAAAACTTTCTTATCTTTTAAAGATCTTGAAAGAGTCACACATGCTTTTGTTTTATCTCGTTTGGACTATGGTAACTCCTTGAATATTGGATTATCCCAATCCTCAATGTCATGGCTTCAAATGGTTCAAAATGCCGCAGCCCGATTTTTTACTTGGTCCTGCAAATGAGAACACATTACTCCGATTTTAGTGACTCTCAATTGGTTGCCAGTGCGTTATAGAATTTAATTTAAAATGTTGTTCAGTCATTAAATGGTCTGACACCTTCTTATTTGTCAGATCTTTTAAATGTGAATAAATCAGCCAGATGCTTGCAATTCTCAGACAGTACTGCTCTGTCATATCCAAGACCAAGATTGAAGTTGAGGGGTGACTGTGCATTTGCAGTCTGTCTGTGAGATCTGCATCTCACATACCTGTATATGATTTTTAATCTAAGTTATGGTCTCATTTTTTTACCCTTGCATTTAATTAATTATAATTATTGGTCTTACTCTTACTTAAAATGTATTGTTTTACTTTTATTATTACCGTTTCTTTTTATTTTACCTTTCTCTGCTGGACAGCACAGTGGTTATAAATAAATAAAAACAAAATGAAATGGTCACAAAGAAAGAGGGCCTTCTCTCTGTTGGTAATAGACCTATCCCTAAGGCATGCTTCAACATTCTCAATCCAATCATAGACATAGTTTTAGAATTGGAACCAGAAAACTAAGGACACTTCCTCTCATAAACAGAAGTGATTAGTCAGCAGAGAAGGCGGTAGCACGTTTTTGCTCAATACTTCGTTTCTATTTCTGTTGTTTAGATTTGTACTTGCTACTAGGAAGGATTATTTTGTTTACCATCTATTTGTATTATTATTATTTCGTTATAATTTATATTTTGATTGCTCTTATTTATAATTAGAATAATAGACGTTGGCTAAGAATAAGCTTTTGATATTTGTATTGCTTGTTTACTGCATTTATGTGGCGAACTGTCCCACAGTAGTTTCTATTTGAATAATTCGCCTGCTATTGGCATTTGGTGTGCTAATTGTGAAGGCATGCACAGCTCTTTTCACTCAAGAGTCGGCAAGCTGTGTATTTATTTGTTATCTGTGTGCTGACGCTTCAGCAAGCAATGAGACGTGGATTTGTCCAGAAGACGAATGACGCTTCATCTTAGGCACAAGGGAGCCATCATACAGGCACATGGTTTCTCCTTCCATTGCTATACTAATGACACACAGCTCTATCTTTCATTTCAACCAGATGATTCAACCCCTGCTGCTCTCTCTAACAACTTCTCTTTCTCTCACACCGCCCATCAGGTTGGGTGGGGTGGGGGTGCTGGTCTTCTCATTTCTAACAATTGGAAATACTCAACCCATTCTCCCCTATGCAATAATAATTCATTTGAATCTCATGCTATTACAGAAACAGCTCCTATGAAACTTCATGTTGTAGTAATTTATCGCCCTCCTGGTCAACTGGGCACCTTTATAGAGGAGCTTGACTTAATTTACACACACAATTGTATTGCTGACAACATTTTCGTAAAACCCTTACACATCTGTGATCATTTCTTTATAACATTTATCCTACATCCTGCTACCTGTGTGCCACCAACCCTTCTACCAGTTACTTTTATGAGAAAACTACGCTTCCTTTCACCCTCCCATCCTTCCTCTGTAGTGCCTTCCTCTCTTCCCTCATCCACCCATTTCTCATCTCTGGATGTGAATGCAGCAACTGACACTTTATGCTCCACTTTAACTTATTGTCTAGACAATATATGTCCTCTCTCCTCCAGGCCAGCATGCGCTACCCTTTCTAACCCCTTGGCTGTCAGATGTTCTTTGTGAACATCATCCCAATCTCAGGGTAGCAGAGAAAAAATGGCACAAATCAAAAGATCTGTCAGACCTGAGTATGTATCAGTCTTTGCTTTCATCTTTCTCTGCTGAAGTACATACTACCAAATCTTCATATTTCCACAAGATCAACAGCACTTCAGACACACGTAATCACTTCAAAACATTAAATTCTCTCCTTTGTCCCCCTCCACCACCTCTTTAACAGCTGATGATTTTGCCACATTCTTCACAGACAAAACCATCAGCAGTCAGTTCTCCGCTCCATACACAGGAACTCAAACCAACCACATCTCTTTCTGTCCCCTCACTGAGGCAAAAGTTTCAAAACTTCTCCTCTCCAGCCATCCTACAACCTGCCCTCTAGACCCAATCCCCTCACACATTCTCCAAGCAATTTCTCATACACCCTTACCAGCACTCATATATATCATCAAAACATCAATTCTCACAGGTATTTTCCATAACGCAGTCAAGCAGGCTTGGGTAATCCCACCACTCAAAAAACCTACATTAAACACTTTACTTGTAGATAGCTACAGACCTGTCTGTCTCCTTCCATTCAAAGTGAAAAAAACTTGAACGAGTTGTTCTCAACCAGGTATCACTTTTATTCTTTTACAGAATAACCAACTGGACATTAACCAGTCAGGTTTCAGAAGTGGCCATTTAACTGAGACTGCATTATTGTCAGTCACCGAAGCCTTGCGGATTGCGAAAGCTGATTCCAAATCATCAGTTCTCATTCTGCTGGATCTATCTGCCGCTTTTGACACTGTGGATCATCAGATCCTCCTGTCCACCCTCTCATCACAGGGATTCCACTTCACTGGTTTGAATCCTACCTCACAGGTAGGTCTTTCAAGGTGGCCTGGGGAGGCGAGGTATCCAAAGCACATCAACTGTTCACTGGGGTTCTTCAGGGATCAGTTCTTTGACCCCTCCTCTTCTCCATATACACTACATCACTGGGACCCATCATACAGGCACATGGTTTCTCCTACCATTGCTATGCTAAAGACACACAGCTCTATCTTTCCTTTCAACCAGATGATTCAATGGTATAGCTGCATGGATCTCAGAATGCCTGGCAGACATCTCGACATGGATGAAAGAACATCACCTACAGTTCAACCTGGCAAAGACTGAGCTTCTCGTCTTCCCTGCCACTCTGACTCTACAGCATGATTTCATCATCCAGCTAGGTTCATCAACAATTACCCCATCAAGTTCAGTCAGAAATCTTGGTGTAATCTTTGATGACCAGCTGACTTTCAAAGACCACATTGCAAAAACTACTTGATCATGCAGGTTTGCATTGCACAACATCAGAACAGACTACTAGCAATATTACCACCATTGGGTGGCCCATTAGACTACTAGCAGCTAAATTGGCACCCCCTCCTTGATGAAACTGTGCATTGGCTACTCGTAACCTTTGTACTTCCTCGTGTAAAGCAAAAAGTTCCTCCTATTCCCTTTCCACACTCATATTTAAATTTAAAAAAGAAAGAGAAAAAACAAAAACAAATTATTTGCAGTCACTGGCCTCTGGGTCCCCGCATGGTATGTCTGGGCAGTCACTCCTTTTCTGTTATCCCATGCCAGCCACTGTTTCTATTTCACCAATCATACAACAAAATAATACACAACAGTTAATATCCCATTAAAACCCTGCCGACTACGCCAAAAATGTAGTATCGAAAGTATACGTTGACTACACCACCTCCTAATATAGGCAGGAGGAGCCTCCACCAATCACAATACTCTATTACAAAGTGTCAAAGTATCACAATTTTATTGTCCTAGCATGGACCATCAAAGATTAAACCACCAAATAAAACATCTGTGTTGGTGTTTTAATAAAATCCATAAAAGTAGGAACTTGCTCTTCTCAAGATTGCAAGAAGGGTTGGGCCTGCTCTCATGCACTGCCATCTGTAAGGGACAGAAAAAGAGAAAAAAAATAAAACCCACAGCATGCACCCCAAACTCAAAAAACAACCTTTATTCACCACTGCAGTGCCAACCATCTGATACACACCACACAGCTCATGCCACACCACCTGGATCACCTACACCAGAGGTGTCAATGCAGAGTCAGCACTGTACAAAACCACACAGCACACTGTAACAAACAAGAGGGGAGCAATACAACACAGATAACAAAAGACAAATAACACAAACGATATTTAATAATCAAATGAAATCAAATATCTAATAAAAAAATATATATATATAACACACCCCCAAAATAAAACTTAAATACACAAGAAACAGTGAGTGGTCTGCCCTTTAGTGAAAGTACACTGCAGTAAACCACAGTTACCAAATCTTGGTGCTCAATCCCCAAACTAAACTCTGAATACAGAAGGAATACGGTTATTCTGCGCTTATACACAGCGATCAGCCCATACGAGGTACCGCAACAGTAAATACTTGTCTGCCCCAATTCCCCCACAGTGAGTGGAAACACCGTCAATAAATCACCCTGTGTGGAAAGGTCTAAGAGGGAAAAAAAGGCTGCACATTGAGCACAACTTAAGTAACAAAGTAAACTCACCATACATTGATGTGACCGCTATTTATGCCTTCTTAGTCATTTGACTACTTATACCTGATGCTCATTACAAGCTATACCCCTCCCACAATTATTTTCAAGAATTATGAATGTTTGAGGTGGTTATTAATGATTATTAATGCCTATTCCGTCTAACCTGAACAAAACTTGACTTTCATAAAAAGATCAAAATATTTGATTCTGTATTTAAGTGAAGGACCTTTTAAATACTTGGAAACTTTCTATTCATTAAAGGTTATAGTGGAAGGTTCTTTGGTTTATTAAAATGTTCTTCTTAAACGATTGTACCGCAGTTACCATAAATGATAGGCTACCCCTGTTTTGGAACATTTATTTTTAGAAGGGTTTTTTCTCTCATTTTCTCAAAACATTTCAAATTAATTAATTAATTAAACAACCATTAAAATTGATAGGCCTAATTAAAATAGTATATATATAAAAATGATTGACTCAAATATGTGACGTAACCATCAACTAAAAAGTAGGCCTACTTAAATACTTCATCTGCAAATGAGAGTAAACAATTATTATTTACTAATATTTATATTTTTAAGATTTTATAGGGTATATGTCGAACATCACCTGACCAAACCCGGAAAACAGGTCTCATTGCTTCCGCTTGTCGGAGAACGTGTTAACAGCCGTATTAAATAATAGCGATATCTATGGACTTTTAAGATAATCAGTTAAACTAGCTAGTTGTTTTTTATTGTTGATGTTTTATTCAATTTTTATATCTAAATGTGAAAAGAATAAAAGTAAAAAACACTTTTAGATCTCAGTCCGCATATGTGGTGGACATTGGTTATGATCATCATTGGTATCTACTTTGGAGGCATCTTGAGTAAAACTTAACTACTAAGCATATGCAAAATGCTTGAACCGGAAGCAGCGAGACCCGGATAACAGAATACGGAAGTCTGTTGCGCATAACCCCTATTAGGTGAAAGTGAATGTGAAGTGACATGTGGCCAAGTATGGTGACCCATATTTGGAAACTGTGTTCTGCATTTAACCCATCCAAGCGCGCGCGCACACACACACACACACACACACACACAGTAGTGAACACACACCCGAGGCAGTGGGCAGCCATGTGCTGCGGCACCTGGGGAGCAGTTGGGGGTTCGGTGCCTTGCTCAAGGGTCTCACCTCAGTGGTGGTATTGAGGGTGGAAGAGAGCGCTGGTTATTCACTCCCCCCACTGACAATTCCTGCCCTCAAATTTTAACAGTGTGTGGAGATGCTGGGGAGCATTTCTTCTCTTCATCTCTTTAAGGCTCTTCTATCTGACCAGAACAAAACTTGCCTTTTTATGAAAAGATCAAAATATGTGATACTGTGGTATTTAAATGATCTTGACAAATAGCCATGATGAGCATCTAAAGGGGTCTTTTGTGCTTCATGTTTTTCTGTCCACATGACAGCAAAATAGATTCCTGGTTACATAAATAACTTGATTTGATGGACATTTTTTTCTCCAGATAATAATTAATTCAAACATAATTTAATTAACATTTAATAATTTTTTTTTTCTTGTTACAAATAAAACCTGTAAAAAAAAAATAAAAAAACTGTCCAAACTCGGTCCTGGAGGGCCACGGTCCTGCAGAGTTTAGCTCCAACCCTAATTAAACCAACCTGCACCAGCTAATCAAGCTCTTACTAGGCATTCTACAGACTTGCAGGCAGGTGTGTTGAGGTCAAGTTCGAGTTAAACTCTACAGGATAGTGGCCCTCCTGGACCAAGTTTGGACACCCCTGGCATTTTAATTTAAGTATTTTTGATTGTTTTGACATTTCTTTGCTTTACTCAACAGGAACTAAAGCACAAATGGAAAAAGACACATTTAAGGTGCTGCTTTCACTGATATTTATTGTCACTATTTTTGGCCTGCTCGTTTTTGTGAACATGGACAGTCATACATACATACAAGCTCCTCCAGCAATAAAAGCTCTTCTATCAAATAATACATTCAAAATCCCAAAGGCTTTATATTCAATAATGCCCATCAAAGACTCAGAGCATTTCATGGTGTCTGCGTTTATCGACCACAGACTTGATGGGGTCATTCGAGTCATCAGCATAATCAGCAGAAACCATCTTCAGCCACTTTACTGTGTTTACTGCAGCACTAAACAAGTCTGCAAAACTGTTCACACAGATGTCCAGATACACAGTGACCATTTTAGCTTCCCGTATGGTGCCTCAGATGTGATTTGTAAAGGTAAACAAATGCAAGATGCAACTCATGTCCTCATAACAACTGACAAGATAGATTCAGCCAACCTCAAAATGGAATATCTGCCAATAAAAAATAAGGTTGTACAAGAGACTTTCAAGTTTAACTTCACTGTGTGCATCTCCAACCTTTTTGGTGACTACAACAATGTACTGCAGTTTGCTCAATCAATGGAGATGTACAAGCTTCTGGGTGTACAGCATGTGGTCATCTATAAAACTAGTTGTGGGCCAGACTTGGAAAAGCTCTTAAAACATTATGAAACCGAGGGGATGCTGGAGATCGTTCCATGGCCTATCGACCAGTTTCTAAACCCATCATCAGGCTGGAACATCAAGATTCACAAGGGTGACATCCATTATTATGGTCAGTTGGTAACACTCAACGAGTGCATTTACAGGCACATGTACCAATCCAAATATGTTCTCCTGAATGACATTGATGAAATCATCATGCCTTACAAACACTCCAATTTACCATCTCTTATGGAGGACCTCCAGTCTGCTCAACCCAATATAGGGGTGTTCCTCATAGAGAACCACATATTCCCTAAAACACAGTTTGAGGAGAGTGGTAAGTTCAAACGAGCAGAATGGAATAATATTCCTGGTGTTAATATCATGGAGCACATTTACAGAGAACCTGATCGAAAGAACATTTACAATCCCACAAAGATGATTGTCAACCCAAGGAAGGTGCAGCAAACTTCAGTACATTCATCTTTGAAAAACACTGGAGGCAGTTTCCTTGTACCGTTTAATGTATGTAGGATCGTACATGTGAGAGTCCCACTGCAGGGGCATCTTACCAAAGAGCAACTCTTTGAAGACAAAAGAGTCTGGGACTTTGAGCAAGAACTGATACAGAACGTTGACCAGACTTTAAAAGGTTCTGGTCTCCTGTAGGTTTCCAGTTGACATGGTTTGTATAGGATCAATATAAATATGCAAATATAACCAACGCTGTACTTAAATTTTATATTTCCAAAACTACATTGAAAATTACATTTTCACTTAATAAAAACAGTCATAAAAATATGAATGTTGTTGCCACTAGCCCAACACCAGAGTGCTAGTCAGGTATGATGAACTGACAAATAACATGCTATTTTTGAAAATAATAATAATAAATTGGTAACTAAGATGTCAAAGCATGGGTATTTGTCAAATGATGGTAAGCCAATATTTCATGCATCAATTACAGTATTTTGTGAAAATTAGTATTACAAAAATATGCCTTGCTATACTGTAAGGATCTGATGAAAGAAAATACTCTCAAAGTACATCAAATTAAATAATTAAATCAATTTTGTAATTCAATTGTTTAGTCTTTCTGTGTGGTTTAAGGCAGTGCTTAATTTGTAAATGAAACATTGCCGGATCCAAATCAGCAGTTAAAAAGTGCCGTGACCGACACTGACAATACAACTTCAGTTTTACCGGAACATTCAATGAGGTCTCTAAACGGTGATGACACAACTATAAGAGCATTGTTCACAGGTTTCTGCATGGACCTAACTATACAGCCTAGGTTTTCCAACCCTGGGTCAAAAATGGGTCGCCAGGATGATTTAAAGCAAATATATGTAAGTTACATTAAAAATAACAAAATCTGTTTCCATAAAAATCTAAATAGAAAAGGTATAAATATGCGAAATATATCTGACATTAATAATTAACAGATATAAAACAGATGTGAGGCGCGGCGATCCGCAGACAAGTTCACGGAAAGGAAACCGAGATGACAGAACGCGCATCCTTTTTGTTTGCTTAATTACAAAAACACAAATGTTCTTTTTATTGCGAGTGCGCACAAATAAAAGTAAACATTTACATTTAGTCATTTAGCAGATGTGTTTATCCAAAGCGACTAAATGAGGACAATAGAAGCAATCAAAATCAACAAAAGAGCAATGATACGCAAGTGCTATTACAAGTCTCAGCTTAAGGTAATAGTATACGTAGCAAGTTTTTTATTATTATAGGCCTAATAAATCAAAAGAAAACAGATAGAATAGAAAAAGAATAGAGCACGCTAGTGTTAGAGGCCTTTTTTGCTTTTGTTAATTGTATAATAAATAAAAAGAAAAGAAATAGAATAGAATACAAAAAGAATAGAGAAGCTAGTGTTCGTTTTTATTTTTTTAACACTTTGCGGGCTGTCTTAATCTTATCTGTAGGACCAAAAAATTAGTATTTAATGTTGTTTAACCACATATTATAGCAATTCAACCGTGCCATCGCAGTCTGTTCATTATCAATAAAATACAGTCAGCCAAACATGTCAATTTAAAGAGTCCATAGTAGCCTATAACCGGTCTACAGCTGCTATTATGCTAAGCGCATTTTTGCAGCATGTGAAGAGGATTATTTTTTCCATGGATATGCGAACACGCATGAAGCCTACACTGCAAAAAAAAATCCAACTTACAAAAAAAAAAGTGTATTCAACTATTTAACATTAAAGGGGTCATAAGATGCGATTTAAATTTTTCCTTTCTCTTTGGAGTGTTACAAGCTCTTGGTGCATAAAGAAGATCTGTAAAGTTGCAAAGACTAAAGTCTCAAATCCAAAGAGATATTCTTTATAAAAGTTCATAGTCAGCCACACCTACCTAAAACGGCTCGTTCTAACACTACCTCACTATGTGGGAAGATTTGCATAACGCTGCCCAAATGTGCACGCAAAGAAAGAAGGC
>NW_015507780.1:1412-2023 GCF_001515645.1 Sinocyclocheilus grahami | reverse complement strand
TTACCTTAATTCGCCTCGGTAAAAACGGATAAACTTTGTTTTTAATATCCTCCTCCTTTTTTTCTCTAATAGATGCCTGCTGTACGTATGCTGCAGCTCCTCAAACATTGAACAAAATATAACAAGTAAAAGCATTTTTTTTTTCAAATTACTTTCCAAATTTAGAAATAAATTCTTCATTTAAGTAGTGTGAGAGCGCAACGATGCTCAGAGAAATTCTTGAACCTGTATATAGAATGCAAAATAATCCATATCACTAGACTGTCGTAAAAACGTTGGCGGTGACAGGAAGTGGAAGCAATTTCGCGCATGCGCAATACAAATCGTGTTTCCGGTACGGATAGAGTAGCCACAGTCCTCATTAGTGAGACTGCAGAGGTTAATGTCACCGGAAGCGTCACGAGCGTTTCAGTACGAGTGCTACACAGAACCGCGCGTGTGCGCCATTTATTAACAGACACGCAGAGTTCATATTTAAACATTAATCGTTTTGCGGCTTAATATTTACAAATACTAGTGGGAGTGGGCTAGTGTGTGTGCGTGCATCGGGCGGAACTCCGCTGTGCGTGATACAGAGAGCGGACCATAACTAGAGACTGAAATGACATGCC
>NW_015507780.1:0-919 GCF_001515645.1 Sinocyclocheilus grahami | reverse complement strand
CCTAAAAAATAATGGCAGGGGAAACACTATTCTATTTAATAACATTGTTAACCGTTTTTATTTTTAACATCTGCTGCTTTGCTTTTGTGAAAATGAATAGTGTCATCAGCCTTAAACTTTGTTTTTGTCATTTACATTAGTTATATTTGTGTAAAATACACTATATATTTTTGTCAGTACATTAATGGCACATTTGAGCAGCATTAGTAAATGGTGTAAATATAAAGAAATGCCAAATCACATGCAGGGTTTTTTTTAAAGAACGGAGACCATAATCGTGTAATAATTTATTTTATGATATGAAATGTAAATTTTTTTTTCAATGTTTTTAAAGTTTTGCAAGAATTTCGTAATACTAAACTTTTTAATAGTTGTCATAGCAAGTGATTTTAAAAATAGGATGGCTAACTTTTTATAAGAGGACTGAATTTTACTTGAATTCGTAGTTTATTCTTACTTTTGGAAACCTAATTGTTTTATAATTACTATTATTATTCTTATTTCTGTTTCTAGAAGTAGTAATTTTGATAATAGTCAATAGAAAAAAATATAACCACACACACTTTGTTTGTCCACAGAATAATTACACATTATTAAATAAAAAGCGTCCCCGCACGAACCTCTACCTCAGCCAGCAAGACCTCAATTTCAGACTCAGTAAAGTGTTTTTTTTTTCTTTGTGCTCGTGCTTGTGCTCTATGCTTGTGCTTCAAGCATAGACATTCGGATATTGGCGTGTGCTCTTTTATATGGTAATGATATTAATTAGGGGGCGTTTACAAGGCGAGATCTGACAGTCAGCTGCACACAATTTCAAGATCATTTGCGATTTATAAATGTCACATCTGGAAGAGGCGTACGCACGTTCATTTTTTTTGAATCGCACTTACGCACTTTTGAGAAATTATCTTAGAACAAA
>NW_015507779.1:19827-46650 GCF_001515645.1 Sinocyclocheilus grahami | reverse complement strand
CACAGAACAAGTTTCCAATTTTAGCTCAAAACGCCAGCTTTGGGGTTTTTCGGGTGGAAGGGAGTCGATCTGCACATGCGCAGAGAGGATTACATTCAGAGGAGATGAAAGCTATTGATTACACGGATTTCTCGTGCTTCTAATAAACCTTTTCGCCAGGGTTTTTTCTAAACTGAATTGTAATATTCAGAGCATTTGGAAAGGCATCGAATGGAATCGGATTATATTATCCAAGAAGATAATCTCGGTGCAAAAATAACCAAGTTTAATGTTTAGCCATGGCGCGATGGTTTGCGAGGCACGTGACCGGCTCCGTCCAATCACGGCGCGGCAACGACAGCCATGTCTTCTTTGTTCTGGATTTATCAACATTGCTGACCAATTACAAGTTTACAGTTTATGGATTTTTTTTAAAGATCGCGTCTTTAATCGCTAAGGAAATGCCTTCGTATGCAGTGTATCTTAAAAAGAATATTTGTTTTCAGGATTTCCCGCTTAAAACCAGTTTAAGTCGCGCGAGTAGTTGTGTGGGTTGTCACGTGACTCTCCCTGCCCCCACTTCGACCCAATGACGGAGAAGAAGAAGAAGAAGTCGGACATGTTTGAGCGAAATGTGTTGAATAAAGAAACGTGGCTGAAGACGAGAAGAAAATCAGGATTTTATCCAACAATGAGGAATTCGACATGTTTTGCTCTTCCTTTTTATATTCAGTTCACTTAATCTGGACAGAGGTATATGTTAGGTGTCTTAGAGTTATTTTTTTAGAAACCAAAATTCGATTTTTGTAAAACAACTGCATGTTAATAATTCAAATTAGGCGTTTTGGTTTAAATAATTCATAGACAACGAACAGTTTGACCGGTTTAGTACACAATCTATGACATTGTTTGAAACCTGTAACCTTGGCAGTGGGGGATGGGCGGCTGTGTATTTAACTAAAAACCGTTGGTCTGTGACCGTTTTCACTTAAACCGTTTTAAAATACAGGTCGTATCGTTTTAATACACTTTCAGGCGTCTAAAAAGGAAAATATTTTAATCGGTGTATTTCAAGTGTCCTCTAAAAAAACAAGTAATGCGTCTGCTTTGAAAACCTCGACACGATGTGTTAATAACGACGGCCTTTTATTACAAGCAGACTATTTTCGGTGTTGTAGATGAGTTTGGCTTTGCTAGTTAGAGCTAGATGCTGGCCCTAAACGCGGTAGTCTCCATTTTTGTAGGATTTTGTGTAAAATCTTAATGTAATTCGAATATCTACGTAATGTCTGACCAACTCGAGTGAGTTTTATACATATTTCTGTCGTCGTTTGAAGAAGCAAAGTTGCTGCGTCACTGTATGGAGGGCACTCCTTGTAGGCCGTGTTGGGTCTATACACACACACACAGAGAGAGAGAGAAGGGCATCGCCTTTTTTGTTGGCTTGTTTATATTAGGTCTGAGTTTGCTACGTGTTTTCTTACACTGGGTTAAAAAAATCGAGGTGTTAATGAGACCTAGCATTGTTTTTGGTTCTTTCAGGCCTCTGGTTTGCCGGTTTCGTTTTACTTTCGGGAATTTAGCAACATCACGAGGTTGCCTAGGTTAGATGTTGGGGCTTTTGTGTGGTATTTTTGTGATTTTCAGGCTGTGAGGCGCGGAGGGCTGTAGTGTGCGTGCCGCATTTGTCTGTTGCGCGTGACTGAACGGCTGAGCCAATGGCGTGCCGCCAACCTGCCCTCGATGATCGCGCCTCAGCCCTGGCCAGCCAATCAGCGAGGTCTGTTGACGTAACACAAAACTCTTGAGAAACGCAGCGTTTCTGGAAACGTTACCGCGTCTTTGAGTGCTTTAAATGATTCGCGGACATGTTTGACTGAATGTTAGTCACATATCTATAGCAGTTGCGTTGCTTAGGCAAGTGCTTTTTTGCGAAATAATCTGGTTTAAATCCACAAATCGTGCTCCGGGGGACGCGTGGGCGTGGTCTATTTGATTGACAGCTAGAGCGGCCTGTAGAATTCGCGTGGGCGTGTTCGAATGGCGTTACATCAGCCAATGGAGCCGTCGATGGGTTTATAAAAAGCCGGGCGGAGCCTCAACGTCGCCATTTCATTGTAGCGCTGAGCTGGAGAATAGAGGAAGTCAGGAAAACAGGGCGAGAAACTCCGATCCGCGAACGAAACCGGTTTAAAAACAGAATCCGGATCCATCCCGATGGAGACGGCCATTAGCCCGCCCTTTGACAGGTACCGGTTGGAGTAAATGGCATTGCACTTGTTCTGTGAACGAAAATGTTGTTGGAATATTGTCATAATTCGGCATCGCTCGGAATTATTTTATTTTAATAACTTGCGAGCTGCCGCGATAACATCAGATGACAGACTGGAGTATTAAGGCTGCATTGACTTACACTTTCTAATGATTGCGATGTTGGAGACTTTATTTTTTACAGTGTCATTACGCGACTAAGTTACGTTAGTCTTTTAAAGTTTTTAAAGTCTGGTTTTTAACGAGCAACTGCCCGCGTTTAGTGCGCATGCGCGCTTTCGCTCCGTGAAGCGGACAGATCACATTAGTTTATTTACAGATGCTCTGTCCGTGTTAAGGCTGTCAAGTTTGAGCAATACAAACCTATTTTCCTACTCGTTTGAGTTGTATAACTGATTGAATTACGCATGCAGTGCTGGGGTGCGAACGGGAAATTAGCTTGGTTGGCTAACATGCTAACAGCATCCAGTGTTTTTAGTATTATCTAGTATTTTAATTCACTTGAGCGATTGCCCACTCGTTATTAGAAATGTGTTTTGGTTGGTTAGACTCAAAAGTGTGTTCTGATATATTAATTGTATTGTGCTGCATCGATCAGTTCTTCCGCGAGAGTGTTACAGTGACCATGTGGTTGTGAATTTGATTTATAATACTGTCTGGCGTTATGGTATTAAATCGATATTTCACTGCGATGTATTTCAGTGGTGTGTAACTTACAGATTTAGGTCATAAGGCGGTGCCTTGACTACAAAAACTAGTGAATATATATCTCCACATCGGGTGTTATTTTTGCTTATGTTATACTGCTGTGATTGTTCGACCTACTTTATGAATAGTTTGTTGACCGATTTTAGTTTCGCCAAACGCTTGAGTCATTCTGAAACCCGTCTTTTGTTGCGCTTCCGCCTCGCACCAAGTGGACTTCTGTCAACATTTACACGCGCGGAGGCCGCAGCTCTGCGCTCGAGCCTCTGATCACACCGCGCCCTATGTTAGTGTCGAGCGCCAGTGACTAGTGAAGTCTAAAGGCACAACACTGCATACTTTGTGGGCTTGTTTCGCTTTTGGTTGCTTAGCAACGCAACTAGTTAAAGGAGCCGCATGAAGCCTGCCATCCGCCCCCCCTCCTCCTCCTAACCAGCATGCACTAGATGGGACAGAATAATTAGACCTATTTTTTTTTCTAAACATTGTTTGAATATATATATATAAACATATATAACTAGATATAAAAGATAAATTAATATATGTCTTGAATAAAAAAAGTATCAAAATAATGATTTTCAGACCTGGAAAAGTCACAGAAATGAACAAAATCCTATAATGTTATGGACATTTTCGGAATACATTCTATACATATTTTATATAATTATAGGTATTAATGTAATGTAATTATGTAAATAGTTAACATATGACTAAGTCCATCACTCTTTTTGGAATTATTTATAATAATTTTTGGGACTTTCCCAGGTCTGTAAATTTGGAAAATTAAAAAATTTACATTTATAGACCATGGAAACTGTTTAACATAAAAAACCTAAGTATATAAAATAAATAAGTGTATATACAGAAGTTAAAATTTAAATTATTATAATTTAATAATTATGTGTGTGTAAAGTTTGAAATTGTAATTTTCAGATATGACAATATATTAAATCATGTATTAATTTTTTTTTTTAATTTATTGCCTATTACTTATTTTAAATTTAATTTTAATTCAATTATAGTATATCACTTATTTGAAAATTAAATAATTAAAACATTTGAGTAATTACAATTGATTTGCATTAAAATTTAATTGATGCTGGTGTTTATTGGCTGTTTGTCTGCCTTCAACTAATTGCTCTTTTTACATTTTCACTCTTTGAGCAATTGCAAATGTTTTGCATAAAATTCTACTGGTGCTGATGTTTGGCTGTTTGTGTGCTTTCATGCTCATGCATTTCTTTATTTTTCCGTCTCTTTTATTTAGTCTCAGGTGGATTCACGACAGCTCATCAGGTCCCTGCTATATCTTCCGTGTTCCAGTCGGCCTACTCCCCTCCCACTCCAGACACCCCAGACTCGGTCTTCTCCACCCCACCGCAGATGCTTATAACCAAGACTTTGCCTCTCACTTCACACAGCAACCCTGCACTGATGGGTCTGCCCCCTACCCAACCGACTGCAAAGGTAAGGCAACTTCTTTCCTAATCACATCTGTTTATGCAAATCAGTTTTCATATGCAGCATAACCTAGTTGGAATGCCAACATGCAGTTTAGCTTGTTTTTCCTCTATCTTTTTAATAGAAAAAGGGTGTCAAGCGCAAGGCAGACACGACCACCCCCACCACCACAGGCATGGCGCTCACTATGGGTGTAGGTGGGATGGGTCTCGGCATGGGCGGAGGTGACTCCCCACTCACCCTCTCTGCTTTGGGTGCCGACCCCACACAGAGCCTGTCCCTCGGCCTGGGCATGGGCCTTGGTGGAGTCCTGGTTGGAGACAAAGTACCAGCAAGACGAGGTGGCAGTGGCAGGCCCATCAAACCACCACGGAAAGACTTGCCTGACTCCCAGAACCAACATCAGCCGGTGCGGCGCGGGAAGCTAAGCCAGCAGCTACGGTACTGCAGCACGATTCTCAAAGAGCTGCTGTCGAAGAAGCACGCAGCCTATGCCTGGCCCTTCTACAAGCCAGTAGATGCTTCCTCACTGGGACTGCACGACTATCATGATATAATCAAGTATCCCATGGATCTAAGCACAATTAAGGTGCGTATGAAGAGGTTAAGATGTGTTACATGATAATATGCAACCATGTGCATGATCAGACCTGATGATTTGCTCTATCTTGCAGAGGAAAATGGATCATCGGGAGTACAGGGATGCGTTGCAGTTTGCTGCAGACATCAGGCTAATGTTCTCAAACTGTTACAAGTACAATCCACCAGATCACGATGTGGTGGCCATGGCTCGAAAATTACAGGTACAGATGCTTGCACTTGAATTAAAAGAATTTTCTCAAGTCATTTGCTGTTCCACGTAAGTCATCACATCATATGAAGGGTTTTATTTTACTTCATTTAGTTTTCTAATTTATCATATTTGTAATACACCTTAACACTCTCTGCATTATGAAAACTGGTTAAAGCTTCTTGAAGGCGGACAAACAGCCAATAAACACCAGCACCTAGTAAAAGTTCATGCAAATGAAGTGTAATTACACATTACCTTGTGATTTTGGACCTTTATAAAGTGTGTGCCATTTTCAAGACTAGACTATCACTCAAAGCCTTGTTTTCACTACAAAAGAGCATTATGGCATCTACCGTCTATTAAGTCCAAATTAGGTTAACATTTTCTATTAAAATATCAAAAAAAGACTTTGTATTGTACCACAGAGGATGCGTATGTGAATTCATTTATCACAATCGTAAACATTTTATTATTCATCACTAAGCAGGTTTGCATGCAAATTTAGATGCGGCAAATAGCTTAAGTGCCCTCAAGAAGGAACAAACTGACTTTATTTAGACTTCATTGGTAATCAGTAAACTCCAACATATATGTTTGTTGTGTATTCCAACCATCAGCACCTTTTTTTTAGCTGTTCAAAGAAAGTATGTGCGTGGTTTCCAGGTTGGGAATTGGAGGATTTGAGGATTTACAATTCTTGACATCTGGCAACTTAGCTTGTTACCAATGCAAGATAACAGAAATGTCAAAAAAAAAAACATTTTCAGGATAATTAACCAACAAGCAATGTGCTTTATTACGCTTAATTGAGAGAAGCAAAAATCATGATCACAGTTGAAATATATGATTAACTGTGCAGCTCTACTTCCACTTCCCTTGATAACCCATTCAAATAGCTTATGTCCAAAGCTGGATATTAAAAATGTCTTTTCTCTGTTTCAGGATGTCTTTGAGTTCCGCTTCGCCAAGATGCCAGATGAGCCTTTGGAGTCCCACCCACCTGCGTCCCTGGGCGGCGGCCTGGGCGGTCACTCCTCCTCTTCCTCCTCCTCTTCCTCGTCTTCGTCGGAGAGCGACGTGAGCAGCGAGAGTGAGAGCGAGAGCAGCCCGAGCTCCGACAGTGAGGAGGAGAGAGCGCATCGCCTGGCCCAGCTTCAGGAACAGGTGTGTACACAGGTAGCGACTCAACTTTTCCAGCAAAGTCTGCTAAACCGGCACTGACAGATTTGACGTAGTTGTACATTACTGAGAGCTCCAGTGAAAGAACGCAGTGACACTCACTCACTCGCTTGTCTGCAGTTGAGGGCGGTGCACGAGCAGCTGGCTGCGCTGTCCTCTACACCCATCATCAAGCCCAAGAAGAAGAAAGAAAAGAAAGACAAGAAGAAAAAGAAGAAGCTGGAAAAACACAAGCGGGCCAGGAGTATGATGGAGGACGAGGTACTCGTCCGGCCGCCGAAAACGCCAAAACTCTCCAAGACACCAAAGAGCAGGCGCAACAGCAAAGCAGCCAGCTCCACTCAGGGCAAGAAGGGCTCCAATAAGAAGAGCAGCAAGAGCAAGTACGTCTCAAATACTGATTATTTACAACTCATTTGAACCTGAACATCAACAAAAACATGAACTTGTCCTCTTTTCTTTTCCTTAGATCCTCAAAGAAATCTCAAGCCCCCTCTTTTAACTCTCACCAAATGAGCCAAGGCGGTCTTACGCCACACTATGACTCTGAAGAGGAAGAGGAGACCAGCCCCATGAGTTATGATGAGAAGCGGCAGCTCAGTCTGGACATCAACAGGCTGCCGGGCGAGAAACTGGGCCGCGTCGTTCACATCATCCAATCGCGAGAGCCCTCGCTGCGTGACACCAACCCCGAGGAGATCGAGATCGACTTTGAGACGCTCAAGCCGTCCACACTGCGTGAGCTGGAGCACTACGTCATGATGTGTTTACGCAAGAAACCACGGAAACCTGGCGGTAAGAGCATTTAGATAGGATTCAGACTACGGTTGTCGATTTATTCATTTATTTATAGTAAATTATTTATTAATTGCATAGATTAGGGCTGCACGATTATGACAAAAATCTTAATTGTCGATTATTCCCTTGAAATTGTAATTGCGATTATTAATTACAATTATCACAATTTACATTGAATGATGTTTATACCATTGTTTGATGCAACTGCATGCCGTATTTTTATATGAAAATAAACAAGCTGAAAACACTCTAACTGGAAAACCTTTAGTGCTTTTCTATAGTATTAAGCCTCAAATGTCAACTATACATCAGATTGGTTTCTTCTTTAAATTATACAAAAAGTAAAAATATGAATGGTATTATAATGTTATACTAAAACAAAAAAAAATGGAAAAACCCTTAAGATAACATGTAGAAAGAAAAAACGCATCTTAAGCACGCAGAATAACATAAGTGGACTTTGAACGATTAATTGCCGCTTTGAACGATTACGTCATTGTGGCATCCATACTTGTAATCGCGATTAGAAATTCGATTAATTGTGCAGACCTAGATTGACTACTTGATTAATTCTATTTATAATTTGGAGCAATTTAATTTTTTATTAATTAATTAATTAAAAATGCATTAAAATGTTAATTAGTTTCTGAATTAATCAGATGTTTGAATGAATCTGACTTGAGTGACTTGCTGTGACCTGATAGTGGTTTGACTTTCATTTTGAGAGTATCATATGTTTTTTGTTTTTTAAATAGGTTCATATTTCAATATTCCTTTTTTAATAATTAATTATCATTATTTATGCAATTTAGATTTTTTTTTCTAAATGTACTTTTTGTAATGTCTACTGAATGGTTTTCTCATCTAATACGATGACTTCATCTTTTTGGGGGTGGTTTCTCAGCTAAAATTGATATGTGATTAATTAGATTTATTAACTGGCACATTGTTATTAATACGAATTTAAAAAATATATAGCTTAACAGCCCAAATTCAGACCCTTTTTATAAATGTGCAATTGATTTGCTTAAAACGATACGAGTTTCCTTGGAAAAGGAAGGTTTGTTCTTGAGCAGCTTATAGGAATCTGATACTAGGAGTTAACCCATAATGCATTGCGTTGCCCCACCTTTCCTGGTTTTATTCAGCACATTTTACAAGTAGACCGTAATCTGCTCTTTACCCTTCCTGTGAACAAACACAAAGCTGTTCTTTCATTCCTCCACTGATGTCAGAAAGAGTCATCGCTTAAGTGACTCATGTATCAATATAGGTGCAAGGTTAAATAATTACATGCTAAGAGGAAGAAAAAAGAAAAATACAGTACTGTTCAAACGTTTGGTGTTGATAGGATTTTTTAAATGTTTTTGAAAGAAACTCGTGCTCACCAAGGCTGCATTTATTTGATCAAAAATACAGTAAAAACGGTAATATTGTGAAATATTGCAATTTAAAATAACTCTTCTCTATTTGAATATATTTTAAAATATAATTTATTCCTGTGAATTTTCAACATCATTACTCCAGTCTTCAGTGTCACATGATCCTTCAGAAATCATACTAATATGCTGATTTGATGATCAAGAAACATTTCTTATTATCATCAGTGCTGAAAACAGTTTTGCTGCTTAATGCTTTTTGGAAATTCAGCATTCTCCAATGAATAAAAAGCTTATTTAACTGTGTTACTTCAGGTGCATGCTATTTCATTAGCTCATTTCTATATGATTTTCAGTGGAATATTTATTGCATCTAGGCATATTATAGTTAGTTAAAACCATGAAAAAAATTGCTACTTGAAACAAAATATATTTAAAAACTTATTTCAGCTAATTGCCAAGTTTCTCCTTTTCACTTAGTTTATTTTGTACTAAACACTTGAAATAAATAAAACTACAGACATTAAAAAACTAATAGAAATCACTATAATAAAACATTTTATATGAGTGTACGTAGGTATTTATTAAAATATAAATTATAATTTATTAATGTATTAAACATCTGTAAAAATGCATTCCACAGATCAAGATCCTATCTTGAGCTACATCAGAAGGTGGCAGTAGTTGTTTTTGTATGCTGAATATCCTCAGTGAGTCAATTTTAAGATCTGTTAACATTCCCATTCATCTCTATGGCAGACTGGCAGTTGCTCATTTAGCAGAAGCCCTATAGTTGTATGTTGTGCTGAGGTAAGTGTAGAAGTGTACATAAATGTATGCATAGATTGGTTTGTGTTATTTAGGTCAGACAGTAGTTCATTGGGTTGTCAAACTGAGCTAATAATTATTGTGTAATTTAGTTAATTCACACTTGATGCTCCTTAATTTTTATTTGAATTGTAATTAAACATTTTTTAGATGAGAGTGGTGTGAAAATATATTTTAGAACAAGCTCTTATAATTGAAATGTGTTTTAGTAAAGACAAACAACTTGTTGAAAGAGTGTTTACAGTCATTGTACTTTTTGTTCCTGGTCTCGTGGGTGATTGATACTAAATCATGAGGAAGTATCCATAAGCAGCGAAGCTTATGAATGCTTTCATTATTCAGACTGATATTCAAACGCTCTCCTCAAACAGCACCTGAAGAACAACACAGAGATGAGGACTCTCGGACTTGGACTTGTCTTGGTGGGCTTTGCTTTGTGTTGTGTCTCGTCTAAAGGTGAGTTTAGTTCCGGGGAATTATATGAAGACAGGACTGACTTGTAGGACCAGTCTGGCCATTTTATGGTGACTAACCATATGATCAAATACATTTTTAGCTTCTTCTTATGGTTTGTTAAATGTGCATTCCTGTTTGAGATTTCTAAAACCTCAATCCGTATGAATAAAATGACATGTTGCTGATTTCTGGTTCCGTGAAGAATCTTTAAAGGGGCCATGAAATTAGAAATTAAAATTCCCTTGGCTCTTTTGACATATAAGAGGACATTGTACTATCAAAAACATCCTGTAAATTACAAAACTTACTCGTTAGTCTAAAAACAGCTAATATTGAAGCCAATCTGCCAAAACGACAGCTTGAGGAATGTGGCACTTTATGATGTAATAGTGTGGATAAGCACCGCCTCCGCAGAAGAAGATCAACGCCTGCTTCTACATCGCTGCCTGTTTAGCCCCGCCCACCCATTCACGTACATAGTGTAAATAACAAGAGAGGCAAATGCAGGTCTACTCTATGCACAAACCAAATGATAAAGATGCTCCGAAGACAAGAAGACTCTTTGAAACAGTCTTCGCATTGCCTTGCTTTTAATCCCAACGTTAGGAAAGAGGGAATTAACTTTATTTTTAGTGAAGTTCCAGACCGCGTCAGTAAGAACTCGGTCCTGTATTCACTTCATTTTGCAACAGATTCGTTTACAAACAAGGCAAGCAATTTGACGCGGGATTTTCAAAAAGATTGAAACTAAAAGGCGATGCTGTGCCAGCTATACTGGATCCGACAGCAATGACGCAACACACAAATGTGAGGAACTGTTTTCATTATGTGATCACTATTGCTTTGTCTCTTCTTACAGATCGTTTGAGATATACTGAGTATGCGTTTCTAACCTAAATCACAGCAGTGTCCATCTGTGAAGGATGCAGGCTGTCAAACATACAACTATTAGCCAATCAGATGAGTATCAGATGTGAATCAGATGTGAATCAGACGCGTATCAGACGTGTATCAGACGTGAATCAGACGTGTATCAGACGTGAATCAGACGTGAATCAGACGTGTATCAGACGTGAATCAGACGTGTTTCAGATGTGAATCAGAGTGTTCTGGGTTTTACCTGTGCCAGCTATACTGGATCCGACGGCAATGCCGCAACACAAATGTGAGGAACTGTTTTCCTTACGTGATTACTATTGCGTTGTTTCTTCTTACAGATCGTTTGAGATATACTGAGTATCTATGCGTTTCTAACCTAAATCACAGCAGTGTCCATCTGTGAAGGATGCAGGCTGTCAAACATACAACTATTAGCCAATCAGATGTGTATCAGATGTGAATCAGATGTGAATCAGACGTGTATCAGATGTGTATCAGACGTGAATCAGACGTGAATCAGACGTGTATTAGACTTGTATCAGACGTGAATCAGACGTGAATCAGACTTGTATCAGACTTGTATCAGACGTGAATCAGATGTGAATCAGACGCGTATCAGACGTGAATCAGACGTGTATCAGGCGTGAATCAGACGTGAATCAGACGTGAATCAGACGTGTATCAGACGTGAATCAGACGTGTATCAGATGTGTATCAGACGTGTATCAGACGTGTATCAGATGTGAATCAGACGTGAATCAGACGTGAATCAGACGTGTATCAGACGTGTATCAGACGTGTATCAGATGTGAATCAGACGTGTATCAGACGTGAATCAGACGTGTATCAGACGTGAATCAGACGTGAATCAGATGTGAATCAGACGTGTATCAGACGTGTATCAGATGTGAATCAGATGTGAATCAGTACAGAGTGTTCTGGGTTTTACCTGTGCCAGCTATACTGGATCCGACGGCAATGCCGCAACACACAAATGTGAGGAACTGTTTTCATTATGTGATCACTATTGCTTTGTCTCTTCTTACAGATCGTTTGAGATATACTGAGTATCTATGCGTTTCTAACCTAAATCACAGCAGTGTCCATCTGTGAAGGATGCAGGCTGTCAAACATACAACTATTAGCCAATCATAGCAGTGGACATTTACTTCTGAGTCTACAATCCACCAAAATGATGTAAAATGATCATAAGTGGACCTCAGAGAACTGTACAAAATAAAAAATAGAGGCAGTTTATGTCCCCTTTAGCATTCATGGAACATTTCCAATCCACAAAAGGTTCTTTACAGTGAAAGAAGATTCTTTAGATTATTAAAATGTTCTTTTCACAAAGAAAAAGAGTTTATTTTAAGAACTGTTTACTGAAAGGTTCTTTGGGGGACTAGAAATGGTCTTCTATGGCATATTGAACCCTCAAGAACGTATATTAACTGGCATATACTGACGTTTATTTGAATAAATGTCTGTTCCCTACAGATGTTTATGTGTTCCAGGACATCGATGAATGTGAGTTTAGCAAAGAGGATTTGTCTGACATGGTCTACACAGTGAAGCTGGTCTTCAACCAAAAGCTTCTGTGCAGTTATGACTCGAGGTTGGGGAAGTACGTTGGTTATGATGAGTTTGGGATCAGAAATGCTGAGCATTACAACAATCAGAGCTGGAAGATGAAACAGCGGAAGGAGGAGTTGGAAACAATATGCAGAGCTAATGCCAGACTTTATATCAAAAGTGAAACGAGAAAGGGTAAGCAACCTCAACTCCTCACATATTATCTGAGTTCATTAAGCCGGAGCATAAAAGATGCTTCTATTCTTCTGCCTTTTTGAGTTGTAAGAAACTGGAAATGAAAGCAGAGAGTCTGAATCGATTGAAGAGTTGCATCAGTTAAATCTGATGGACTTTTTCTCTTGTTGTCTTCTCACCAGTGCCGCCCGTTGTTACTGTACGCTCCAATAGTAAGGCTCGTTACGGTCAGCTGACCAAGCTGGAGTGCCATGCGTACGATTTCTACCCCGAGGCCATCAACATCACCTGGCTGCTGGACGGATCAGAGGTCACTGGAGACGTGGTCTCTACTGAATTCATGGATAACGGTGACTGGAGCTACCAGATGCACTCGTACCTGGAGCTGGTGCTGCACAGAGGAGTCCCAGTGAGCTGCCGAGTGGAGCACATCGGTCTGGAGGAGCCTCTCGTCACTCTGTGGGGTGAGACACGCTCGTGATCTGCACTCACTGTTGATTAGATAACTGCTGGAACTCACCAGTGCTAATTGGTAGGATGATTATGTGACAATCAATGCACATTTCACATCTGATTCTTGCAGAAGAACTGACCTGTGACCTTATTACTGTTAAATAAAAGTGTTAAAAAAAATAGTTTGAATGTAGAAAAAGCTGAAATAAAATAAAATATAAGTAGTACATGAAAAAAGTTAAAAGTAAAACTGAAAGAAAAAGTTAAAAGGTAATATTTATAAAAACTAATAAAATGACGAAAGCCCATAACAAAATTACTAAACATTTAAATAATTAAAAAATTAAAAATATATTAAGTTAAAATTAAATGAAAATAAAAAATAAAAGCTAATTAAAAATATGCATAACTATATGAATATAAATAGTATAAAAATATTGTTAAAATTTTGTCCAAGGTTCATCAAATGTGGTCTGGTGCAAAACACTACTAATAATTAAAGTAAATTAAAACGGAAAAAAAAAAAAAACTAGCTATTAATTATTATTAATAATAATATTATTAAAAAATATGTAAAATATTAATAA
This sequence comes from Sinocyclocheilus grahami, assembly GCF_001515645.1. NCBI lineage: Eukaryota > Metazoa > Chordata > Actinopteri > Cypriniformes > Cyprinidae > Sinocyclocheilus > Sinocyclocheilus grahami. The sequence goes on along the minus strand of NW_015507779.1, from coordinate 33,115 downwards.
TAATATTGCAGTGTTTAAATAATATTAAAATACCTGTAATACCTTTAATAGTATATAAATAATAGCAAAATAACAGGTATTTTGTCCAAGATTCATCAAATGTAGTGCTAAACATCATTATTAAAAATTTTACTAAATTAAAATGGAAAAGACAAAAATAAAAACTAGCTAATTATTAATTATTAGTAATAATATAAATACAAATGATTAAAATATTAATGAAAATATCACAGTATTTAAATAATATTAAAATACCACTGGAACAGTCAAGGCAATAACAAAATTACTAAAAATGTAAAAAACAAAACTGAAAATATAAAAAATAAACACTAATTAAAAATAATGAATAATTATAAAACAAATATGAAAAAACCTATAATAGTATATAAATAATATTAAAATAAGACTGGAATTGAGCAGGTATTTTGTCCATGACCCAACAAATGTGGTCTGGTGCAAAACAAAAGGACTAAATTTGACATGATTTAAAAAGAAAAATCGAACTAAAATTAAAATTGAAAATACAAAAATAGAAGCTATTTAAAAATATTAATCGAAAATGAGTGCTGTCAAACGATTAATCGCGATTAACCGCAACCAAAATACAACCTTTTGTTTATATTATATATGTACGTGTACGGTGTTTATTTACATATACATAAATACAAACACATACAGTATATATATTGAAAATATTTACATGTTTATACATTTATATATTCATGTATAAATTATATTTAATATATAAACATAACATATTTTTCTTAAATATATACATGCATATGTTTGTATTTATATAGACATAATAAATATACACAGTACACACACATATATTATCTAAACAAAAACTTTTATTTGGATGCGATTAATCGCGCTTAATCATTTGACAGCACTAGTAAAAATCAAATAGTAAATAAATAATATTACAATTACCTTGGAAATGACGAGGTATTCTGTCCATTACCCAACAAATGTGGTCCAGTCCAAAGTTTCCGTCACTTCCTCTTTTCCTTCTGCAAATACAACGCCACATCTTTCAAATGCTCCTGTATATGTTTGTGTTCATGAAATAACACTTCTGCCATCATGCTGGAATTACTGTAGAAGTTTCCCGCTTGTAAAATGCGTTTAAAATGTGTTTTTCTTGCACTGTTGGTGTATTGATTTGCATGTACTGTTAAAACAGGTTATTTATATCTGTCACTGGTTGATAGTCTTTCTCTCGTCTTTTCTCACGCTCAGACTCGACCTCTCTCGATACCAGAATCATAAAGTTAGCTGTGGGTTGCTCTTTTTTCCTTATCGGCCTTGCTGTGGCTCTTTCTGCTGCATACTGGCACTACAAGAAACAGCACAGAGGTAAACCTCTACCACTATTGGTCTGAAAATAATAATAAAACTATGAAAATATGCAAACACTTTTCTTGTTTCTTCCCCAGGTTTTACCTCTCTTGCCCTCCATTGAGAGCTTTTATGATGTTACGGGTTGAACCATTGAACATCCACTCTTCTTTTGCATGTGTGTGTATGTATGTAAATCTTTTATTTCCTCCTGTTGTTGTATATTATTGCTCATTTTAATAAAGACTTAATGGCTTAACTTACCTGTGCATGATTGCCTCTGGCTCATTTACATATCAGAGACCACAGCTCTAAACAAAACATAGGGACAGACAGAAAAAATATGCAAAATATATGCCTCGAAATTGCAACAAAATGTCAAAGAGGTTTATAAAATTGTGTGTCTGTTGAAACATGCATATCTTCAGGGAGTCATTGATGGTTTATTTTTAATCTAATGGTGTTGAATTATATCAATGGAGATGGAAAAGCTGTAACAGCCTTGCAGGACTGTGGTTAATTGTTCTCTTCATTTCCCCAGTCAGTGCATTATCACTCCTCAGTTCAAGAGCTCTTTGTGTTAAAGCAGCACTATGTAACCTGTGGCGCTCTAGCGGTTAATAAACAGAGCTGCACACATCCCGCGGAAGAACATTCCAACCGGATCTACTTCTCTAAGTTTACGTCTATGGCGATTCACGCAGGTATGTGTTACTCCGCAGCGGTGACCAGGCTACAATAGTCAAAAAATAAGTACTTTTAAGTGTACCGGAGTGATTCGGAATAAGACTAAAACGCGGTTTGGAAGATGAATTCATGATGTACTCGCTCATTATAAACATTTAGCAAATTTTGAACACAGAAAAAGTTACATAGTGCTGCTTTAAAGCTCTTCACGACTCCCTGAAGAATTTCAGTACAGCTATATTTGAGCTAAAAACCTTTTTGAAGAAAGCAAGCAATATATGTAGAAAAGGAGGCACAGAAATGATATACAAAATACATATTATTTATAGTTATATTTTTTGTGCATCGTATTATAACTTAAATTATTGCAAATGTAACTATTTTACAAAAAACATTTTTTGAAAAAAAAAAAGTACATTGAGTTATATTTAAATTTAAATATGTTGATACTGATGTTTGTATTTTGAACATTAGCGCCGCAGGTCACTAGTTTTTTCAGTTGAACACTTCCGCCCTCTTGTGGTCAGTTACAGTATTGCTGGACATTTGTAAATTACTGCGGTGTTGATTTAGTTCCTCAGAGCGATGTATGCAATCTTTTCTGTCGTTTCTTAAATTAATGTTTTTATGTGAAAATAAAGCGTTATCTTTAACTATCAAGAACCTTATCGCCACTCTCATTACGACAGTAACTGCATGCTTTACTGTCCAGTTCAAGTAAAACGAGTCAATGCAATTCTCGGTCATTTTAACAACTTAATTTCACCGTCGTGTAATATGTGCAACACAATTGATTTCCGTTTTGAATGAGGTTTCTTTGATTCCACGTATTTAATGCACACGAAATAACCGAGTAGTCACAACAGTGAAAGTTTCCACGAAGAAACGCAACACAGAGAACAGAAATAAATTATTCTAGCCTTAAAATGGCTTTTAATCGAGGTCATTTATACTCAGACGTCCGTGTTTGCATCGATATTCAGCTTAACTCATCAAAGACGTAATAAAGGTTTTAAGTGACATAAATGTGCGCATATTAATGTTATTTTCACAGAAAATAAGAAACACCAGCTGTGCGAAATGCCTTGGTCCATGAATATGACTTTGAGGTCGTAAACGTAAACGGTGTTTTGGCGGCCTCTAGTGGACATCAGTAGCTACTACAGCACACTGTACACCAGCAGCGGCCTCTAGCGGACTTCAGTAGCTACTACAACACACTGTACACCAGCAGCATGGCGGCGTCCTCTCGACTCATATCCAGGCTGACATTAGTGACGGGTGAGATTTAACAGCGTTTCATTTGTCTTATGAATGGCCACCTGTATATTTTTACTGTCTTTTAAGTCATAATAACATTTCATAGATGGACACTTTTGTCAAACAAGTCATACAGCTAACGCGAAACAGTTTGTAGATCATGCAAACTGAAGGTTGACTGTGAAAACGAATGCAATATTTAAAGCTACAGCTACCATATTGCTTTCAGTATTTATATATCAAACAGAACGCATAAAATGCTTAAGCTTTTTTTTTTGAACCCTTAGGAATTCGACTAGATTTTTGCAGTGTAACATACATACAAACATATGAAAGCTGAATAAATAAGCTTTCCATTGAATGTATGGCTTGTTAGGATAGGACAATATTTGGCTGAGATACAACTATTTGGAATCTGAGGGTGCCAAAAAAAAAAAATTCTAAATATTGAGAAAATCATCTTTAAAGTTGTCCAAATGAAGTTCTTAGCAATGCATATTACTAATCAAAAATTACGTTTTGATATATTTACGGAAGGAACCCACATGAAAAAATACTATAGTAATTTATAGTAAATACTATAGTGCTTTTGAACCATACTATAGTAAAGTGTATTACACTGTATATATTATAGTATTTACAACACTTTGTTAATAAATGCTACAGCATACTGTAGTATTAACTATAGAGAACTGATAAACTAATAAATACTATAGCATACTTTGTACTACAGTAAACTGTAGTGTATTGTAGTATAATATACCCTATAGTTGTAGAAAACTTAGTACAGTATTGTTACAGTACCACAGCAGCTATAGAATTACTACAACAAATTAATTCAAGTACTTTACTATAGTAAATGGTTCAAAAACACTATAGTATTTACTATAAATTACTATAGTATTTTTTTTCATTTACAAAATATCTTCATGGAACATGATCTTTACTTAATATCCTAATGATTTTTGGTATAAAAGAAAAATCGATAATTTGACCCGTGCAATATATTGTTGGCTATTGCTACAAATATACCCCAGCGACTTAAGACTGGTTTCGTGCTCCAGGGTCATACACGTCGTTTTGTTTCTCCTAATATTTAAATCCTTGTTGAAGTTTTTGTGCATATCAGAGATGTGTTGATCGGATGGTGATTTGTGGTGTTTCAGGAGGCGGCAGTGGCATCGGCAGGGCCGTGTGTCAGAGGTTCGCCTCTGAAGGAGCTTCTGTAATAGTGGCTGACCGCAATGAGGAATCAGCCAATCAGACGCTGGAGCTGCTGTCACGTGACCTCAAAGGTCAGCAGCACATGGCCCTGGGGGTGGACGTGTCATCAAAGGACAGCGTGGAGAAACTAGTGACAAGTGTACAGGTGTGAGGGACACGTGTCTGTGGCGTTCAAAGGCTCTTCTGGAGCTCTGAGGGGTCAAACAATAAAACAGAAAGTTCACATGTTTATTCTTGTTTTATTGCAGCGCCGCTACTTCCAGCCGCCGTCTGTGTGTGTGAATGCAGCCGGGATCACGCAAGATGAATTCCTTCTCAAGATGGAAGAAGAGGATTTTGACAAGGTCATTGAGGTTAATCTCAAGGTACTGCAGTCCAGAGTCTAACTGAGGTGTTTAATTATGAACATGTCACTAATTACAGTCATAGAAATGACCTTTGATCAGTGTTTTACAGAGTGTCTTAGAGCAAGAGGTGATGGGGAAAATACATATATATATTCTTTTTCCAAAAGTAACACAATCTCACCAGCAAATTCAAGAGTCACACATTTTGTGAAAGAACAAAAAACATTTTTTTTTAATAAAATGTCTTTTCTGCTCACCGAGGCTGCATTTATTTGATGAAAAATACAGTAAAAACTGTAATATTGTGAAATGTTCGTATAGTTTAAAATAAAAATGTTCTATGTGAATTTTCTCAAATTTTCTATGTTAAAATGTAATTTATTCCTGTGATGTAAAGCTGAATTTTCAGCATCATTACTCCAGTCTTCAGTGTCACATGATCTTCAGAAATCATTCTAATATGCTGATCTGCTGCTCAAGACACATTCATTATTATTATCAATGTTGAAAACAGTTGTGCTGCTTAGTTTGTTGCAACTAAGATGCGTTTGTTTATGATTCATTTATGAATAGAACGTTCAAAATAACAAAATAAAAAAATAAAATAAAAAAATCAATTTAATGCATCCTTGCTGAAAACAAGTATGGATTTCTGTAAAGATTTAAGTTTCAGCCCAAAGTTTTGAATGGTAGTGTGTGTATATAGGCCTATAGGTTTTCCAATCAAGCTGTCCTCTTTTCCGTAGTGTTTCTGAGAGCTTTATAAGTACATCTTGGCAGTGTGCAGGTCTGTGTCTGATCTTCTGTACTGATGTTGTCTTTCAGGGCACGTTTCTCGTGACTCAGGCCGTCTCGAAGGCTTTAGTTTCTGCAGGCGCTGTGAAGGGCTCTATCATCACTGTGGGCAGCATAGTGGGCAAGGTCACGCATTTAGAGCAATATCATGTTCAATTACATGGATTCATTTTCTCACTGTTTTATTATAGTGGACATTTAACATTTTTACACCACAGGCGGTTAATAAAGTCATAAACATTTTCAGACCTTGAGTTGCATATCATGTCTTAAGTGTCTGTTTCTTTGTCTGTAGGTTGGGAATATCGGGCAGGTGAATTACTCTGCTTCTAAAGCTGGAGTGGAGGGACTCACTCGAACCGCTGCCAAAGAGCTGAGCAAGTGTGTGAGCATGAAAATGTCACACAGTAACATTTACACACCTGCATTGTATCCATTTTATGTTTTGCTTTAGGGTTTGTGGTCTGCTTACGTCTATGTTATAAGCTGGTTGAGTTCTTTAACTGAAAACAGTTTTATAGAATGAGTTTATCTTTATGTTCTATATTTTTATATGACAAACATTATTTTGTTCCTTGTAGATTTGGCATCCGCTGCAACTGTGTCCTGCCCGGGTTCATCACTACACCCATGACAGACAAAGTACCTGAGAAAGTCATCGATAAAGTAAGCAAGAATTGTTTTTTTTAAAGTTTCTTAGATTTTAAAACAGCTTTGAACTTTAGTAAAGGATCTTAAAATGTAATATGATTTATAAATTATATGGTTGACACATTGTCAGACAACATACCACACTAAAGGCCCTTTTATTGTAACTGAGCACTTTTTTTGTACAGCTCACAGCAGTCATTCCAATGGGAAGGATGGGAGAGCCTGCTGGTAAATATCTTATCTTTATAGAAAAACTTTTGATTGATGAACATACTCCTATCACACAAAAGAGTGTTGTAATAATTGTTTTGGATTTGATATCTAATTATATACAGAGTTCTGGCATGAAACTCTAGATGGCGCAGTCCGATAGGTCTAACTTAGTCGGACCTAATGACATCATCACATGGCACAGCTGATTGGTTCTCTCCTGTATCGGTAGCCAATGAGCTCGCTGCTCAACATTCAAATATATGACTAGTACTTGCCGTAGCAGTGCAGTTTGCTTCAGAAACCCTCCACCTTCCCCAGCTCCACCTGTATAGATCTGCTATGAGGTGATTCATGTATGCTATATGGGGTTATTTCATGTATGTTATATTTGCAGCAGCAATATTTCTTACATGCTCACAGCAGCATGTTGTGGATGTATCGGCAGTAGCAAGTCTCGGTACTGGCTCTGCCGCAGCAGCAGCAGCGTAGCAGATCTATTCTGCCAAGACCAAATGCATTAAAGGGGTCATATGATGCTTTTTTAAAGATCATTATTTTGTGTATTTGGTGTAACAGAATATGTTGACATGCTTTAATGTTCAAAAAACACATTATTTTTCAAATACTGTACATTATTGTAGGTCCTCTATGCCCCGCCTCTCTCAAACGCTTCTTTTTCTACAAAGTCCCTCCTTCCGACAAGCGCAGTCTGCTCTGATTGGCCAGCTGACCCAGTGCATTGTGATTGGCCGAACACCGTAAGCACTCGTCGGAAATGTAACTCCCCTTACCTCTCTCTCTCACACACACACACACACATAATGCGCAAAACTCCGCATTTGAACAGTCAATAGCAAATGCTTAAATTAATAACAAAACAGTAGCTGATTCAGAAGCGCCAGATTGTCATAGCAAAGTCAGAATGACCTCCTCTCCTAGGTTCACGAAACGGTCGTCCATAAAATGCATTGCTGTTCTGTTGTAAGTGATCTTAAAGATTTCTAAATGCATCTACTTCCGGAAGGCCAAATAAAGTGCTTTTGCTTTCTCCTAGAAACACACAGCGTCTCCCTGACATGCTGCTTCAACACTAACTGCAGTTACTGAAACCACGCCTTCTTTCTTTGCGTGCACATTTGGGCGGCATTATGCAAATATTTCCACATAGTGAGGTAGATATGTGGGGGCGTGTTAGAACGAGCCGTTTTAGGGGGGAGTGGCAGAGTCTTAACTTTGATAAAGAATATCTCTTTGGTTTTGAGACTTTAGTCTTTGCTACTTCAGGAATCTTATCTATTTGCAATCAGCTTGTAACACTCCAAAGAGAAAGGAAACTTGAAATCGCATCATATGACCCCTTTAACAATGTACATTACCATGCCAATCCCTCCGAGAGTTGTCATGACAGAAATATAAATATCTATTTCTCACCCTTGCTTGTCTGTGCAGAAGTAGCTGATGCATGTGCATTTCTGGCTTCTGATGACAGTCGATATATTACTGGAGTCAGCATTGAAGTTGCTGGTAAGACGCTTGATCTCTTGCTGAACAGCAAGATGTGTAATTTCGTTCTCAGTGTGTTTTGAACTGACATGGGGTTTTCTCTTTATCAATACAGGTGGACTCTTCATTGGCTGAAAACTGCTGAATGACGCTAAACTGATCACCAACTCTGTGCCTTCATCTTTAATCTCAAATTATGCTTAATTGCTGTAGAATATTGTATGCAATGTAACAAATGGAAATTAAAATTCTATATTTATACAATTAAAGTGTGAATATTTTATACTGTGAACCCACTTTTAAAAAACAATTAAGTTGACACAGGAGGAAATGTGTTGATGTGTGGTTTAATGGGAACGTTTGGACCAAAACAACATCAAGTCAAAGAATTAAAACAGTTAACATTTCAAAACTCAGACTAATAGAGTAAATCAAAATTCATAATTTAAAAGGGTTTTAAGAGTCGTTTGAAGGAAAGTGGCCAGATTACATATTGTGGTTTTTCTGAGACACAAGAAACGTGCTGTTAATTTGTTGAAAAGTGAAAATGGGAGTTTGGCTCAGAAGAGTGAAGAGGCAGATGAAATATGATCAAAAGCACCATAACGGGGAAAAGAACAACAAAGGAGTCCAACAGCTCTTTAAATAGATTATATATTACACAGACAGATTCTGAAGTACTTACATAAAACACGTTTTAGCACCATATTTTATAAAGACAGATGTTTGTCTTTCACCGACAAAAACAATCCTCGCAGTATTGTCCTTGTGAGAAAACCACACAAACAACTTTTAATTCACAAATCATTTTTATAGCTTTTCATTCCCCTTGCCATGTTTTAAAAAAGAAACAAAAAATATACATAAACCACCATCAGTTTCCTTCCCTCTCCTTCCTCTTCCTGTCCCTTCTCCACTGCTGTCTGAATCTCGAGACATTTCGGTCGTTTCGGTCTCCACCTGCACCAAACTCTCCTAAACCTCAAGCTGTGACGTAAACGCATTGAAATAATGCAGCGAGAGCTGATATCACCAAGTGTACACACAAATATATATATCATACAGAGAAGGCAGATTTGCTTTCTGGGGTTTAATTTACATATTTAATAGATGAAAAAACTACAGATGCATACCACATTGTTTTGGACTGCAAGTGTTGGACATTTTCATGTGAGCACCTGTTTGTTTCACAAAATAAATACAATAAAATATTTCTGTACAAATGGTTCGCATGCACAATTCCAGCCTGAACACTGTCCACACGAAAGGTCAAAGGTCACAAACCCATGGGTCAAAATAGCACAATGTTGAAAGTGTGTCGAAAAAAAAAAAAAAGCTGTAATGAAACAATAACCAGCTTATATACGTTCACCAAAAAATACTGGGCTGGTAAATTGGCAGCATGCTCACGGCATGAACAAAAATATCGAAAATTCGTACAGATTTTATCGTTCTATAATAAATGTACAACAATATCAAATTCAATACAATTTCACACTGTAAATGGCTTTTGATTGCGTATGTTGATGACAGCTGCTGGTGTGATTTGAAATCGTTCTAATGGAACGTTCACGCTCGACTTCCGTTCCTTAGTTTAAATGTTGCACCTGCAGATCATTCTATTTTATTAATGTAAGGAAGGAAGGAAGCTTCGCATATGGGACTATATGGGAGCGATCAGGCATGGAGGTAGGAAGAGTGAGACGTCTTGGAAGAGGAACAGTGGGGAGGGGATCTGTAGGAGAGAGAGGGGGCCGAAACAGGAGGGTTTTCCGCTTTAGGCCAGCAGTATCTGCGCCATCACAGAACATCTCTTCTCTTCTCTTCTCTTCTCTTCTCTTCTCTTCTCTTCTCTTCTCTTCTCTTCTCTTCTCTTCTGCGAGAATGGCTCTCTTCTCCTCTGTTGCTGGGAGTGTTTTTCCCTGGGCGTGTACTTTGTGTGCAACTTTGTTTCACAACAATGTGTGTGTGCATGTGTGTGTGAATCTATGTTTCCCGCTTCTTACACGTGATTTCAAATGTCTTTATTAGTGTTGGCACATCTCTATGTGGTGATATTTATGTCTAGGTTTTAAGTGCATGATTAATGAGTGTGTGTGTGTGTGTGTGTGTTCTTGTTTGTATCTGTGATTGTATTCCCCTTGCCCTCAGCATGTGTGTGCTTATCCCAGGAAACAGACAGGTCCCACTTCAAAACCAAATTTCTGATTGTCCTCCCCAAAGTCTGAGATCCTGATGTCCAGCAGAGGGAGCTGCTCCACCTGAGGTGTGTTCACCTCCAGCACTGTCCTGTCCAAGCCTTTACGATACTGCAGAGGGAAAAGGCCAAAAAATATTTAGGGACAGAATACCTTAAGATAATGGGGGGAAAAGATGTGTAAGGTTTTTTTATAATAAACACTTTTTTAGTGCTGTCAAACGATTAATCGCGATTAATCGCATCCAAAATAAAAGTTTTTGTTTACATAATATATCTGTGTACTGTGTATATTTATGATGTATATATAAATTCTCACACATACAGTATATATTTTGAAATATTTACATGTATTTATATGTACATATTTATATTCTTATAATTTATATTATATTTAAATATATTTAATATATAAACATAACTTGTTTTTCATAAATATATTTATTAGTGCTGTCAAATGATTAATCACATTCAAAATAAAAGTTTTTGTTTACATAGTATGTGCTGTGTATATTTATTATGTATATATAAATACACACATGCATGTATATATTTAAGAAAAATAAGTTATGTTTATATTTTAAATATATTTTTATATAATATAAATTATATGAATATAAATATATACACGTAAATATTTTTGAAATATATACTGTACGTGTGTGTACTTATATATACATAATAAATATACACAGTACACACACATATATTATGTAAACAAAAACTTTTAATAAATATATACATGTAAATATTTTCAAAATATATGCTGTATGTGTGTGCTTTTATATATACATAAATACAGTATACACAGTACACAAAAATATATTATGTAAACAAAAACTTTTATTAAACGATTATCGCGATTAATCGTTTGACAGCACTAGTATTTATATATGCATAATAAATATACACAGTACAAAAACATATTATGTAAACAAAAACTTTTATTTTGGATGCGATTAATCGTTTGACAGCACTAACTTTTGAAAACACTATTGCATTTTGGTTTCTAAAAACAAACCTAAAATAAATGGTGTAATCAAGACATGGTGCAGTTTACATAAAAAAACGTTAGTTGTTTAGAAAACAATTTTTGCACTTGATTTCATAAATCAGATCAAACTACAAAGTTTGTAAAGGTTTTTAAAATTTTTATTTTATTCATCCTTATTTATTTTTTATTTTTTTACTTTCTGAATAAAATTGGTGCTTCTTGGTGCTGATTCTTGCAACAGTAATCATATACACTACAATTGCTAAGATTTTTTTTAGAAGATATTAATACTTTTATTCAGGAAGGATTCACTTCAGCTTGATCAAAAGTGACAGTAAAGACTATAATGTTACAAAAAAAATATTTCAAATAAATGCTGAAAACAAATGTTTCACTGTTTCCACAAAAATCTGAACTGTTTTCAACATTAATAATAATCAAAAATGTTTCTTGAGCAGCAAATCAGCATATTAGAATGATTTCTGAAGATCATGTGACACTGAAGACTGCAGTAATGATGCTGAAAATTTTGCTTTGATCACAGAAATAAATGACATTTTACAATATATTAAAATAGAAAAGAGTTATTTTAAATTGTAACAATATTTCACAATATTACTGTTTTTACTGTATGAGCAGAAGAGCTTCTTAAAAAACATGAATGTTACCGACCACAAACGTTAAAAAGGTTACATTAAATAATTGTAATATAATGTACATTTAATGAATCCAATGTAAAAACAATATTATGTTCATGACTTAAAATCCTTATTATAGTGAAATTATGCTAGCTTGTATTTAGTATACAATGATACTGCAGTCTCTCGTCTGTTTGTTAGTTTTTAATCAGGATGAGGTAACTTACAGAGCAGCCGTCGACGAGGGCTTTGATGTAGGGGCTGGTCTCGTAGCTGAGCTCTTCATCATTGGCACCCTGGAAGTGTAGCGCCCTCTGGTAGCCGCTGTCGGCAGTGAGGTCCGCCCAGGCCACTGATCGCTGGCAGTGGTAGGTCAGGTTTTGACGGGCCTGAACGCTGAGCAACCGCAGGAATCCCAGCTGGACAACACCCACGGGCTCTCCACTCCAGTCAACATATGAAAACTACAACATGAAGGACAACATTATATCATGATTCACAAAATAATGAACTCGACACTGTAATATTTCTTAGATTTTATCTAAAAAAAACATTCACACTGAATTAATTAAAAACGAATGATTTCTAGATGCAGTGTCACTGCAAATCACTCTCAATGTGAATGCGCTTTAAATCAATAGTTCACCCCAAAATTTAAATTCTGTCATACTTTTCTCACCCTCAAGTTGTTCCAAACCTGTATGAGTTTTTTTCTTCTGTTGAACATAAAAGAAGATATTTTGAAGAATGTGAGTAATCAGACACTTGCTGGTCCCCATTGACTTCCATAGTATGGAAGTCAATGGGGACAAGAAACTCTTTGGTGACACACATTCCTCAAAATATCTTCTTTTGTGTAAATGTTGACAGAATTTTGGGTGAAGTATCAATTCAATAAAGAGCTTCCGGTTCATTGATGCATATACTTTGCCAAATTAAACATATGAATTGAAGAGATGATTTTGAAGAGTTTTGAGGTGATAAACTCACCTTGCTGCCCTTTGCAAACTGACTAAACCAGGACCCAGGCTTCTCCTTTGGCCAAGTGTTCATCTTCACCTATGGCAGACCAGATTTCAGAAGTCTTAGTGATGTTGCAGTAAAACATAAACATATAAAAGTGAATGACAGCAAGTTCTTACATTTTCCACAGCTTTGCTGGGATACAAGCACGTCTCTCCTCCGGCAGTGAAGTTACAGTAAACCTTGAACGAGTCCCGAGCGCAGCCTTGATTTGGATCAATCCAGTACTCACCTGAATAAAAGAATAAGAATGATTCGAATGGGCAATGGCTCTCCATTGGTCAAGGAATGTGTCAATCACATAGTAACCATGACGATCTTACCGTCTTTCAGATCTGGTTGGCTGAGGTGGAGGTCCTGGCAGGTGCGGGCCGGGCTTTCCTGTGTTCCCAGCGGGAAGCGCATGCTCTCGATC
>NW_015507779.1:10505-16287 GCF_001515645.1 Sinocyclocheilus grahami | reverse complement strand
CATTGGACCAACATCTCCCGTCTCTCCTTTTTCTCCAGCTGGGCCCGGCAAACCCTAAAGATGTGAATGAAGTACAAATAGCTAAAACATCCAGTTTGCAGAATTTAATTGGTAGGCGTGAATAAAACACAATCTGAATGCAGTACCTGCAGTCCGATGGGGCCTGGAGGACCTGGGAACCCTCTTGTCCCATCATCTCCCTTAGCGCCAAATGGTCCCTGTTGACCCCTCGCACCTGTCTCACCATCAGCACCCTGAGAAGAGATTCACACAAGCCAATATAACCTTTTGACTAACCGTGAATAGTAGCATGAATTTGTGATCCCATTAGTTTGCATTAAATCACACTTACAGCTGCACCAGGCTGTCCAACAGGACCCATTGGCCCAAGTGGACCAGGAGGACCCTGTAAATATGCAAATAATTGATTATATATAGATATAATGTCCACCAAAATAAGTAAAACAAAATCTAATAATGCAAGAATTTCACATTTTAAGACCAACTGAAATGGCTTTATACACTTTTATTAGTTGACGCATTCTGTTGAAACAGGAAGCTCATATTTGTTTCTTGAACATTATGACTTCACAAGCTGAATGCTCATTTACTCACATGTTCTCCCTTGGATCCTTTAGCTCCCTTTTGTCCTGGCTCTCCAACCTCACCCTATAGGAATAACAATTCAAATTTACATTTGTCAAGATCATCCACACGACTGCAATGATTTGAGACTGAGATATGAAGAGGTCACTGACCTTGTCTCCATCCTCTCCAGCAGTACCTGGAGGTCCAGCAGGGCCTGGGAGACCAACTGGACCTTGGATGCCGTCGCGACCAGCTGGACCAATTGGACCTTTCTCTCCCTGTAAAACAGGGTTATCTTGTTTGACAGGCCTATATATAAATCCGTATTAGAGATAAGGTGCAAACCTAGAGTAGACACTTACTGGCACTCCCTTCTCTCCCGCAGCTCCAGGGGGCCCCTGAGGTCCAGGTCGTCCAGGTGGGCCAACAGTACCTGCGGTGCCAGCTGCTCCTCTCTCCCCAGGTGATCCCTGCATATAAATTCAGTTAGGGTAATATACTGAAAGACCATAATTTAATTTCTTAATTCCTCAAAAATAAGATCATAAACCTCTGGGAATTATTATTTATCATTATTATTTCATCCTAAAATAAAAATAAAAAATCATCATTTTCATAACAACTAAGCACATCATTTATTCTCTCTAGCCCACTGTAATGCGAAAATAGAGTTATCATTATGAAAAATATATTTTTATATTTAAATCATATACACATTGCAATTGCAAACAAGTACAGTATACATAACAGTATTGTATTTATTATACTACCTTTATTTTATGGTAATTGAAAATAAAACAATTAAATGATTAATATATAGAGATAAAGATTGTAATTAAAAAGGCTTTATTTTATGCAAAATATAATTTCTTATATTTCCTTTTGATTTTGGTGTGAAATATGAGCGATATCAATATGAATTCATAAGTTAGTGGGGCACTAATCACTTACTAATGTCTATATACTCTTAAACATAAAAGGATGTTTTTGCAGTGATGCCATAGAAACACCATTCTGAGTTCCCCAAAGAACCGTTCAGTTCTTAAGAGAGACATTTTTTCTTATAGTGTGAAGAATATTTTATAAGCTAGAGAACCTTTTTGCAGTATAAAAAACCTTTTGTGCAATGAAAATGATTTATGGATGTTAAAGGTTTTTCATGGAACCATAAATAACAATAAAGAACCTTTATTTTTAAGAGTGTATCTACTTGACATTTCAGATTCTGGTTATTATGAGCAACATACAGCAGACCCGGGTGGTCCAGCAGGGCCTTCATTTCCTTTCAGTCCTCCAGTGCCCTATGAAAACACAAAGGTACAACTCAGTTAGGTATAAAACATTTATGTGCAGTTTTAAAGTCGGTTGACAAAATACATTTAGAAAAGGTTTTATACAATATAAAATTCACTAGAATAGGTAAGAGTTATTACTGAAGTTCCTGGCAGTCCTCTCTCTCCTGGGAATCCTCTCAGTCCAGGGGGTCCGTCTTTACCGGGGCCGCCGGAGGGACCGGGATCTCCTTTGGTTCCCTCTTTACCAGAAGGCCCAGAAAGACCTTGCTCACCGGGTGGTCCTGGGGGTCCTGAATGACCACGCTCACCCATCGGTCCAGTCTCACCAGAGGGACCCTAAACAAGAACTAGACTTGAGTAAAGCTTGTACAGTTCCATACGTTTTTGAATTGATTTGAAAGATTTATTGATTTTTGAGGAATTTTATTAACAATTTCTCGAGAAAGAAACCCATTTTGCTTGATAAAAGCACAAAACTCACCTGTGGTCCAACAACTCCCGGTGGCCCAGGTGGTCCAGTTTTGCCTTGGAAACCCTAAGAATGCAATGTGAAAAATATATGTTGCTGTTTAACTTTGATCACAGTGAATTTTGTACTTTAGATGATAAAAATGAAAGATACGTACAACTTCGCCTCTCTGTCCAGGGTGTCCAGGCAGTCCATCTTTCCCTGGAGGTCCCTTCAAAAATCAATCGACATATCAATAAGCAATAGAGTAAAACCAAAGTTTTTAAGCATCAGATCAAACTAATAAACTATTCCTTACAGGAGGTCCCTTCGGCCCAGGGAATCCATTTGGACCTTGAAGTCCAGTTAGTCCCTGAAAATATGCAGAAACATTATAAATAAATTAAAGCTGAAGCAAAAACCTAGACTGAAAGGTTTTAAATAAATAAAATAAAGTTCTGAAATAAACATACTCTCTCCCCAGGTGGTCCAGAAGGCCCGTCACTGCCAGATCCGCCCTAAAACATCAGAACGTAGAAATTGATTGATTGAAATTAATTGATCTTTATTATCATTGTTGAAAAACTACAAAAATTATTTGAGCAGCTCCTCAAACTATGTCCACTATGGCAACAATGAAAACTAAAAATAGCAATAAAACCGAAAAATTATTTGAAATTAATCTCATACCTTAGCGCCTGATTTTCCAGTTGCCCCACGGGGTCCTCTCTGCCCTCTGGGACCCTAAAAAGAAAAAAAAGAAAAAAAAAGAAGAAGTCTTAGAAACTCATTGCGCATTGGTTTACAAGTCAACTGATTTGAAATCTGTCATCTGCTTGAATCAAAACTCGCAACTTTAATCTACAAAACAAATCAGACCATTTCAAATCAAATGAAAGCAAAAAGTGTTTGTTTAAAATAGTGTAAGAGAATAAGATGAGAGATGAGATGATGAATTAAAACAGGCCCTTACTGTCGGCCCTCTCTGTCCTCTTGGTCCAGTTTTTCCAATCAAACCCTGGAAAGAGAAAAATCAATTCAGAATATTTCAGCATCATCAATTCTTTTCCAAAATAAAGGAAGATTTTCTTTTAATTAATTTTTAATGTGATTGAAGGACTTTACTCAACTTTGACCTTTAATGCAGACCTTGCATTGACATCCCTGTGACCTATAAATGCTTCTACCGTAACTGTTGAATTTTAGTCTAATTTAGTTTAACAATTCTTACCCTCGCGCCTTTCTCGCCATTTGCACCAGGGAATCCTGGGAAACCCAGGGAGCCCTAAAAATACAAGCATTACAATGATTTAAAAATGCATTCAATTTGATTAAACACCTGGCTATATATCTTATGATGCATCATAAACAATATTATTTTTTGTTTACCTTAATTCCTTGCCTTCCGGGATATCCAGGAAGTCCAGGCACACCAAGTTTACCCTGGATTGGCATAATTTTGTATGATTTAATACATCTTTAGACCAGCAACTAAAATATATTAATTGTTATTAAATAACAAACATAACATTTATATTCATTACAGCTTACTGTCAATATTAATGGCAATGTAAAACGTAGCTTATATATATAATGGAACAAATTAGAAATCATGACTCATTTTGCATAATCAAACTAACCTTCTCTCCCACCAGGCCAATAGGACCGATTTCACCAAGGGGACCGACACGACCCTTCGGACCCTCAGGACCGTCCTCTCCTCTTGGGCCAGGCACTCCCACCTCTCCCTGATGGTGCACAACAAATCTCAATGGGCAGTTGAAATGGGTCAGTAAAGTCAAGTGCTTCATTACCATATACTGTCATTTTATATTTGTGCTAAATAACGTTAATGGATGAGCTTCTATCCACTGATGATTTGTAATATGTAAGACATACCCTCTCTCCCTTCACACCAAAGTCTCCTTTGATTCCAGGGAATCCATCCTCTCCCTGAAAGTAAAGTAAAAAAAAACAAACATATTGTTACATATAAAACTAGCACAAAATGGTTTCGGTTTATGCTTAAACTTGATGTTTTAGACCAAAAACACTCACCTTCTCTCCCTTATGGCCCTTCAGTCCACGGATACCTTGAGTTCCCTGTCATAAAACATTTAGTCTGTTATCTTAATCTGAGTCTTACACGTGAAAGCAGATATCAACTATCAACAGCCATTACCAATACATAAAAATCTCCATAGACAGAACTGCACATAAAAATGACACAGACAGGGCCTCATGGGACTTAATGTCCTTTCTACACCCAGAAAAAATTCAACACACCATTAGAGACTCTGTTAACTCATTTTACAACATGTGGAACCCTGTCCTTTCTTTTGTTGAAACTGCATCCTCATTAGAGATTTTTATTTTTATTTTTTTAGTTCCTGTGGGTTAATTTGGGATAGGTAGGGTAAAGAGTGTTGTTCTGGTTTCTTGTATAATTTTATTTATTTTTCATTATGCATGTTAAAAAAAGAAAATTACAGGTTGTGTTGTTTATATTGCATGGCATGCATATATTGTCATTTTACAATCTGTTTAATAAAAATATTGCAAAAAAGAAAAAAGAAATTGGCACAGGGTGATTAAAGGATTTTTTAAAAGATTGACCTCCATAATACTTGCAATGATCAAAACAAAAGCTATCGGCATCCAAACTAATTAAAGAAGATATATATTTTACCTTAATTCCCCGAGGGCCAGGATAGCCAATAGACCCCTGAGGACCATTAGGACCCTAAATATGAACAAGAAAAATAAATGTCAACATATGAACACGCTGGGACTTATGAACATGTCTGCCCTGAAAATGTCTGTCTATATATCTAACAAAGATATGTATACATATATAATTGTTCTGTAGCTGATTACAAAAGTGCACAAATGCAGAAAGCATACAAATAGTTTTGACACAAATGTCATTTAATTTATGAAGTTCTACTTTGCATTATCATATGGCCTCACCTGATTTCCTTTGGTTCCAGTGGGGCCTTCCTTTCCGGGATGACCCTGTTAAGACACGAACAGCATATTCTTTATTCTTTACCACAGGTAAATAACCACATACATATCTTCTATAACCATTTTGTTTTGCCTTATTAAATAAACTGACAATTAGTCTAAAATGATTAATTCACATAAACTATAAGATGTTAAAACACCGAACCAACAGGCTTATTTTGAATGTGAAATAAACCCAACTAGCACTCACTGGAGGACCGTCACCTCCGGGCATTCCTGGTAAACCAGGCTTTCCTGTGGGCCCCTTTAAGAAGACATACAAAATGTCATTATAATTGCATACTTGAATACTCGATCTCAGAATAAGACTGGACATGTATGCAGACTTCAAAGTGGTAGTTCTCTAAAGCACTTTCATTGATTATTGATAATTATAGCGTTGTGTTCCACAATTATAAAAACACTCACTTTCTCTCCTAGTGGT
>NW_015507779.1:8904-9166 GCF_001515645.1 Sinocyclocheilus grahami | reverse complement strand
ACCACAGACGCTGCTCAAAAGACTCAAGGTCAAAGTGATTTCTATAAAGAAGTTTCAGAGCTGGAATAACACAAATGAATCACACACAGAAGACAATTTTAACCAAAAAGGGTTAAGATGTCCGACCTTAATTCCAGACTCTCCTGGCATCCCTCTGGCTCCATCAGCACCAGCCCGACCCTGCAGGAAATATCAAATATAAGCAACTAGATTATTAGATTTCTTAAGGGCAACGCAAGTGGTGCCACCAAGATGCTAGGAT
>NW_015507779.1:8576-8894 GCF_001515645.1 Sinocyclocheilus grahami | reverse complement strand
GGTTGCTAGGGTGTTCTGGGTTATTGCTAGGAAGTGTTTTTTTTTACTGCTTTGAAGTTACTATGATATTCTGGCCCATAAATAAGGCCTGTGTCGAAGTAAACCTGCATGTTTTCTTTTTCATTAGTCATGAACACTGTAGTGGACTCACCCTCCGACCAGATTTACCAGGAGGACCAGACAATCCATGAGGACCTCTGGGGCCCTGCAAAAACACAATAGGGATGCATGATAAATTAGAAGGCTGTCTCTTTATATCCAAGATATTTATACATTCTGAATGTCAGAGCATCTCAGAATGGCTCAGTGTCCTGCTAG
>NW_015507779.1:6193-6862 GCF_001515645.1 Sinocyclocheilus grahami | reverse complement strand
CCAAACTCCATCATGTGACAGAAATAGAGAAAAAACAGCCTCATCTAAAGCATAAACACACAAAAAACTGTCCACTCACCCTCTCACCAGGATCACCAACAGAACCAGGGGGTCCCTGGGGGCCAGCGGAGCCAGGGAGACCCTATACAGAGAGAAAGTTTGCATAATTAAGAGTGTATAATCTACCCAAATCACAACTGTGAAACTTAAATTTCATCATAACATACACTATGTAGTGAAAAGCAAACTGGATAATTAGCAATGCTCAATATGGCAGTTGTATGCTTTTCAATTAGAAGAGTCAAAACGTTATTTGGTCATTAGCTTAATTTTGGGGAGGACGGAGAATGCTAACTAATCAAAAACAAATAAAATGAACATACTGCTGGTCCTTCTGGTCCAGGTGGTCCTTCAATCAACATGCCCTGTGAAAACAGTAAAATGAAGAAATTTAACACAGAAATAATTCATTCAGAAAACACTAATACATGAAATACATCACAATGCTATTTTGTCGACCTTCTGCTGGCCTGGATGAATTACATGTCTTAACAGATAAAGCAGTTGCCTTGATTATTTCCAGTTGTCATAATGGAGTAATGTTTTGATTATGGAAGTATGACTCTTACAGGTTCAAGGACAGCAGGGTCTCCCTTCTCTCCCTTCTGG
>NW_015507779.1:3762-4474 GCF_001515645.1 Sinocyclocheilus grahami | reverse complement strand
CTTACACCTCCCTCATCTGTCACAGCGGACAGGGCAGGGCCAAAGGTGTCTTCCGTCTTGCTTTCGATGATGGGCTCATTGTAGTCCCTGTAGGAATAGTCATACTCCTTTGTTCCAAAGTCGCTTGTAATGTACTCCTCAATGAAGGGCTCGTCTGGCGTTTGAGACACCCCTTCACCACCTGTCTTGGTCGCATCTACTTCCTCAGCGCCAACAGTCTCGTCAACCTGGGCCGTACCATTGGGAGCAGAGGTAGGGGTGGAGTGGATGGTTTGGAGGATGGAAGATTATATGGTGTGATGGGGCAGAAATGAACAGAAAATAGGAAAATAGAGGGGAAAGTGGAAATTAGAAGGCAAAGAGAATAATCAGAATAATAGATCTTACCTGTTGTAAAACAGATATGAGAGAGGGGCAATCATCCACACACAGGCACAGGTTTACAGACACATACACACAGTATCACAGTCTTCTTCATGTCTAATTTTACCCAATAGTCTTATTTACCACTGTATTGTTCAGTCTGAAGGCCTGTTCACACCAAGAACAATAACTATAAAGATAACTGTAACATTAATCATATTAGCATCCACACCAACGGACGATAATGTTCTGTTTATTATAATCGCATGCAGCTACTTTAAATGCTCAAACTCTTTAAAGCAGGATGGAATCCTACTCTTTATCATTCATCATTTGAAAGAAAAAAGTT
>NW_015507779.1:0-2210 GCF_001515645.1 Sinocyclocheilus grahami | reverse complement strand
GTTAGAGAGTGTAGATTTGGAGTGAAAAGAAGACATAGCCATGCGGTGATGACACAGTCTATACCGCTTATCATATCCTTCTAATGATCTCTCAGATCATTTGATATATGAAAGGGTGGAGGAGATCCAGTGTATGTCTCCAACCTCACAGCTGGTCAATCTCATGCTACCTTTATGGTTTTACTCACTAATTTAAAAGTAAAAAAGTACAAAAGATGTTTAAAAACGTGCTTTAAAAATTAAATTTTTTCGTCTGCGCTTTCCTGATCCTGTTTTGAATGACATTAATACTGAAAACATACAGTATGTAAAACCTGAAAGGCAAGATGTTGGACCTTATTCACAAAGCACACCAGAGAATGTGTTGCATCTGAGATCTTTCGACATTTTCAATGAAGACAAATCCTAGATCAACGATTTCTGGATATGATGAGATACTTTATGAACGCGGTCCTGGACTACCAGGATGGCGAGGTTGGAAATACAGCTCTGGAAAGCCAACGCGGGCTCTTGATTTTGTACCTGTTGATAACCATTGGTGGGTTTCTTCTTGGGTATTTCTGGAGAAGACATGGTTGTGCCACTCACAGCAGCCTTGTCGAAGGGTGGGAAAGTTTTGGACATTGATTTGAAGTTATTGACATCCAAGACCTTAGGCTTTGGAGGGAGAGGCAAAGGCGCAGGGGTGGGTTTAAAAGCAACAGGTTTTGGAGTTTTAGCGACTTTGGTCGGAAACTTTTCTACCACAGGTTTGGTCGCTTTAGGCTTTGCTTTAGGTACTGCATTGGCTTTTGTTTTGTCTTTGGCTGGTTGTGGTCTGGTCTCTGCTTTCTTCGCAGTTGTCTCTGACTTCTTTGCTACTGTTTCTTTGGTCACTGCTGCCTTTTCAGTCTTCACTGTTTTCGCACCATTGCCATTAGCTTTAGCTTCCCCTTTTGCTTTTTTCTCCACAGCTGCCTTCCCATTGCCATTGTTATTGGCTTTGCCATTGCTGCCAGCCTTAGCCTTACCATTAGCATCTTTCCCATTCCCATTGCTTTTGCCATTGCCATTGCCATTACCATTTACTTTAGCTTGACCGTTATTTTTTCCATTGTCGTTTGCCTTCTTTTTGTTTTCAATCTTTGGGGCCGGTGTTACTTTTGGTTTGGATGCTAGTTTAGAAGCTAAAGTAGGTTTTGTCTTTGAGATAGGTTTGGCCTTCGGCTTTGTAGTTGGCTTGGTTTTAGCTGGAGCAGCTTTGGCTGGGGCAGTTTTTGGCTTATCAGCTTTGCCATTGTTCGCCTTTCCCTCCTATTTGATTAATATTGTATTTATTTAAAAGCGTAAGTGTCAGGTCAGCGTTGATGAAAAGAGAGTGAATGAGAGAGAAATAGAGAGTGGAAGACATCAGGGATGGGTGGGATTGAAAGCAGTGGGGATGGACAGAAAAAGAGAGAGACAACACAATGAATTTAAGATCGCTGGCGCTTGAATGACTGACTGAGATTTCACTGGCATTACTGGATACAGTATGAAGCTATGTCAGATTTAGTTGTTTATATTCATTTCATAAGTTTAGACTTCATGAACTTCATTCATACCTAAAGAAACAAATCATTTGATACTGTTTTCTCCAATAATGCCAATCTCCACATTAAAAAAGCAGCATGTTGTGCACATGGGGATGTAACGCTGTGAGGCACTGGGGGAAAGTTTGCTTAAATAGCATCTGCTGATAAAACTGATGCATGGCTGGTACACTGTGCTGCCCAACTGCACAGAAAGAGAGGGATATTAAAGGAAAGGAAGGGAGATAGTCATAATGCACCATTCATAATCCCATTAAAATGACATTGCTAGCAAATCATTAAAGAAAACCGTTTAAGTAAATAACATAAAAATCAGAATACTGATTCAAATATTATACACCAATCAATGTGAAAGGAATGAATGGCGTAGACTACCCAGATTCAGATGATAAGCAAAAGCACAAACTGCAGAAAATAAAACAGGCATATTTATTGAAGACTAATCCTCAAGTTGACACATACTGAGCTAAATTAAACTAGTATAGGTTAACTATACAAAATAGCTTTTTAAAGAGCTCAGTGAGCACGCAAGATAAAGACATGACTGTTCACAGGGCAAGAAAAACAGCACTACAAATAAGTGAGAGTACAATCTTGGCCAAAGTGAAAGTAAACCTATAAAGTGAAGAGATGGATATG
>NW_015507778.1:56131-56922 GCF_001515645.1 Sinocyclocheilus grahami | reverse complement strand
GTTTTGGACAGCGGAGAAGTTGTTGAAGCAGTTGACAGAAATAATGAAGTTACTGGAGTTGTGTATATGCTAGTACCACTGGAGAAACTTTGGACTGTTGACATTGTAGTTGATCGTATAGCCAAAATTGTTGATGACATTCTAGAAGCAGTTGGAATCGGGGATTTTGTTGAGAAATTTCCACAGTTTCTGTCACAACAGAATACTCTAATTTCATAGTCAAAGCAGTGCTGTGCATGGCCTTGGTTTTTGTTCGAGCAGACCAGTCCATGTTTTACATTACATTCTATGACCTGTCCAAGCTGTGAAAGAGGAACACCAGGGTATAGTTTTGCACGACACTCCACTTCTTTTGGTGCTGAGCAGATGGTAGAAAAGGTAGAAATAGGTATTAGTTCACCACCTTTAACACCTGTTGTTGGGCCACTCCAATCTGACCAACGGCAAATACATAGAGGTGTAGGAGTATAGGTCGTTGTTTTTAATGTTGTGAAAGTTGGAGAAGTTATTGAAGGAGTTGTAGAAGATGTTGTTGTCATTGGAGATGGAGATATACTTGATGCATTGTAGGAGAAGCCTGCCAAAAAGGTTGTTGAAGGTGAAGCAATAGAAATTGCTGGTAGAGTTGTGGATATGCTTTTAGTAGTGGGGGAACTCTGGACTGTTGCTTTCGTTACTTGTTGTATGAAAGTGCTTGTGGAAGTTGAAGGTGTAACAGAAACCTTTGTTGAAGTTTTTGCTGCAGTTGTTGATTTGTTCACACTAGTGGAGGAATTACGGACTGTTGTATG
>NW_015507778.1:46400-46678 GCF_001515645.1 Sinocyclocheilus grahami | reverse complement strand
TAGAAAGCCAAGACCTCCATTTAGTATCTGGTCTTTGCTTCAATTGTCCCAAATGTACAGATTTGACACAAATATGGTATAACATTTTTTTCCCAATACTATGAAACACCAAAGCACTATAACCTTTCAGCAATTTTGTCTTACTATTATAATCAGATTCCCAATCTTTAGGAACAACCTCAACCTCAGGAAAGGTCTGAGAACTAAACCCATTCAGAATCCCATTATTAATAAATGAAATAAAAGTCTGAGGAAAAGATGCTCTAAGACTTCTAACT
>NW_015507778.1:42138-42946 GCF_001515645.1 Sinocyclocheilus grahami | reverse complement strand
CATTCTCAGCAGGACTGATCACTGCAGCCTCTTTCGGATTGTCATCATCTTTAGACAATGAATCCGACTCAGCTCGCTGATCAGTTCTCTCTCCGTCATCCCGGTTACCATTCTCCACGGCAGGAGCCACTTGCTCCGGAGGTGTTTTAGGCTCAGTCCCAGACTCATTTTGTTCAGCCACCTTATTTTTAGTACATTTCAATTTTGTATGCCCGAAGACCCCACAAGAGAAGCATTTTAATGATTCCGTGCTGATAAAAATTGTATAATCTTTACCTGCCAAAGTCAACTTCGCGGAAACCTCCAAGCGTTGAGATTCAGCATTCAAGATCATAGCGGTTTGGCGTCTAAAAGACATAACGTGTTTTAACTCTGGATTTTTAACACCAAGAGGGATCATTTTAATCGGCATCATAATTTTACCATAACGGCTAAGTAATCGCTCGAGTGACTCGTTTGTAATGAACGGAGGCACGTTGGAAAGAGTTACCCTCTTTGAAGGGCTCGACAGCGGCAACACAGGCAAGAACACATCACCAACAGATAAGCCAACTTCCACTAAATGATGAACCATAGACTCTTCCCTCACAAACACAGCAACAGCTTTGTTCATTCTAGATGCCGACAGAATATTCCGAGCACCTATCTCGCTACTAATAGCAGCCAGACAGTTCTCAACAGTAATGGATTCATCCGGAAAACACTTACAACCATGCCGGGCTGTTAACGTAACAAACCCATCAGAATCTGACGGCATTTTTACAACCCCCAACTAATTACAAATGATAGCAAACTAAACAAAACTAAC
>NW_015507778.1:39630-41760 GCF_001515645.1 Sinocyclocheilus grahami | reverse complement strand
AGAGAGAGAGAGAGAGAGAAAGAGAGAGAGAGAGACAGAGAGAGACAACAAGATGATAAATACATTTGAGTATCTGTAAACTAAGGATTCTTCATAACAACCTATGCATGTGTGCAGCTTTAAGCAAGTAAGCAGACATCTGTGTTATAATTATTTTATTGTGTTTATTTATTCCTTATACTTAATAAAATATATTAAAGATACTTATTATTATATTATTTTTGCTGTTTATTCTTATGCTGTGTGCTGTTTTGTCTTCACGGTGAAGCTACAGATACAAGCATGCCCCTGTCTAGGTTTTTAATGTTACAGAACAATGATGTGAAGCAGTCATTTTTCTTCGATTGGTAACAATTCTGCTTCAAATTTGGGTTGCTCAGATGAAGTCATACCGAACTTTGAGAAAGATTATTCAATTCAGACAGTTCATGCTCACCATGACTTCAAACCACCAGGTGGATCTAAAAATAGAAACAGACATCTGTAACATTTGCTGTAGTTTATGATCAATTTAAGGATAAAAATATCAACTTCATCCACAAGACTAATTTTATAGTTACCTGACTGATACTTTGTAGAGTAATGCATATAAAAATATAATAATTATCTCCTTTACACTGTTTGTGTTCTAGCTAAATCATCTGCATGAGTATTTAATTTGTGAAATTTAATTAGACTTGATCAGGTTAATAGATCTAGAGTTTAATATGCAAATATATTTAAAAATCGGTGATCTATATACTATTGACTAAGCTTTGTTTTTATGATGAGAACTAAACCACTGTCATATGGCCGTTTTTGCACTAATCAAGCTTTCAAATAGTCAGAATGTCATAATAAACTGCATGTATTTATAAAACCAATTACAAGATATAAAGAGAATGCATTGATACATAATTTGTGTAATTAATTCAATACAAATTAATAAATACAACAAGATGGGTCAGATATGGACAATCCCAAGAGTGTGTATTTTAACCTAGTATGCATTTAATTACATGAATACTGGATTAATATTGCCAGATTAATTAAAAATACATTACACAACAACTGTGTTTACATGATACAGTGTTTATTGCTATTACTATGCTATTTTGGATGAATACAGTTTTAAATACAGCATGTTTTATACAGTTTTTATCGATTACCTACATTTAAACTCATTTAACGAACATTTTTTGGGGGGAAAAAAAACATTTAATATTTAAAAGTAACATTCAGTGTAATCCCTGTTATCCCTTTTCCATTGAAATAGTGCTGGTTCTTGAGCTGGTATGTTGTATGTTGAGCTGGTGTTCAGCAGAGAAACTATGAACTTCAGACCACTGCCCCGTGTTTCTGAGAGCAGAGGATTTCTGAGAACAAAGTAAAGACATTATAGATTAAATAAAACCTATACAAACATGAATGCACCAGTTTGGCATCGCTGAGATGAGGTAAATGCAACGTTACTTGACATATTGTTTAAAAGCTGTTTTATTGACGTCTTTCTGCGGTTGAAAACACTGACTGAGGGATAACATGAGACATAACATTAGCTTTATTTAACTGATTTAAAATGATGAATAGTGTTTTTTTTTTTTACAAACAGTAATAGAAAAGGACCCTCTCCAACGTATTACAAGAAAGTTGTAAACAGAATTCTCTAGAATCTCATTGTTGTCACAGAATGTCACAGAAGACATTATCAACTACGACACTGATATTATACTTCGGATCAGTTTCTTGCACAAGCACATAAGTGAGGTTTCCTTTAAAAGGGTAATATATTGCATCAAATGTAATGTAATGTAGGTCGCGAAAGCCATTGCAGATACCTGAAACAACATTTACAAGTCATTTTCAGTGCAACAATACATTGTGAGACAGTAACTGATTAATTAAATAGAACATCAGATATCCATCTTAACTCACATTGGCACTCATATTTAAAACAGCATCCAGACTCGTCAGCAACTTTCAGTGGTGGAAATTTGTTCTTACACACAGGATACTGGACAGGATCACAGTGTACTGCTTTATTCTCCACTGTACCATTTATGCATGTGTCTATAGAGCAATTTCCCACATTAATAGATTCACCATTCTAAAAATAAAAAATTAAAGTTAAGTTATATATATATATATATA
>NW_015507778.1:39056-39620 GCF_001515645.1 Sinocyclocheilus grahami | reverse complement strand
TATATATATATATATATACTGTATATGACAAAGATATTCCCAATAGGAATTTACTCAAAGAAAACAAGACACCAAAAATCTATAATATGAGCCTCAGTTATGAAAGTACTTACTTTAAGAGGAGGCATATGTTTATCACAGTTGCCTGTCAATGGCATGGAGGCTGAGGGCAACATTGTTGTTAAACAGGGTACTGATAATGTTATCACATCACACTTCTTATCTTTTATTTTGACACATTTTGCAGTGTAACACCATCCATCACCATCAGTTTTATTGTAAATTTCTGATTCTGTGGAATAAAAAATGCCATCATTTACAAGAGGTTAAGAGAGAAAAAAAAGAGATGTTTAATTCATTATGACAAAAACAGAATAATTAATGCATGTATACATAAAACATAATAAATATATTCAAAATCTTTAGAGAGGTAGAGAAATAGAGAATAAATAATTACCTGGCTTAAACGTATTGCCATTAATTTCACAGACACAATCTTGATGTGCAGTGATCTGACCTCCTGTTGAACCTGTGATCATTGGCAAACTTCTAGTGGTGATTATT
>NW_015507778.1:37047-38803 GCF_001515645.1 Sinocyclocheilus grahami | reverse complement strand
TGAGTTTATAGGTATAATTTCACCACCTTCAGGCCCTGTTGTTGGGCTGCCAAAGTCCATCCAGTCTGACCACTGGCAAATACATTCAGAATATTTTTTGGAAATGGTTGTAGTCATTGCTCTTGTTGGGGGTACAGTGGTTGTGCTTACACTTGTGGAGGAATTTAATAAAGCGAGAGTCAATGCTGCTGGTAAAGTTGCACTCGCACAATCCCGATGACAACACAACAATCTGATCTCATAGTCAAAGCACTGCTGGGTAATATTTTGTTTTTCATTTAGGCAAACAAGTCCATCTTTAAGATTACACTTCACTACCTGGCCAAGCTGTGATACAGGAAGTCGGGGATAAAGTTTTGCACGGCATTCAATTCCCTGTGGTATTGAGCAGGTGGTTGGATAGGTGTCAGTGATGATTTTGACTGGTATAAGTTTCCCGCCTTCAGGACCTTTTGTTGGTCTACCAAAATTCAACCATTTTGACCACTGACAAGTGCATGGCGGGGTAGGAGTAAGTGGGGATGGTTTTGATGTCTTGGAAGGTGTACTTGAAATTGTGGTTGTTGTTAAACCTGACAACCTCGAAGGAGTTGTTGGTGTCTGTGTGGAGTTGTCACATTTTCCATGGCAGCATAATACCCTGATATTATAATCAAAGCATTGCTGTGTGATATCTTGATTTTTGTTCAAACACAGGAGCCCATCTTTTGCATTACAAATAACAACCTGTCCAAGCTGCAAAAGAGATTGTCGAGGATAATGTTTTGCATGGCATTCCACCTTCTTTGGGGCTGAACAGAGGGACGGATAGGTATCTGTTATTTTTTTGATTGTTACTTTTTCACCGCCTTCAGGTCCTACTGTCGGGCCACCAAAGTCCAACGATTCTGACCAATGACAAATACATTCAGGGGTAGAAGAAACTGGTTTTGATGTAATGAAAGGTGGTATCTGTTGTATAGAAGTTGTACCTGAAGAAACTGTTGCTGGTGTGGTTGTTCTTGAAAGTGACAACCTTGTAGAGGTTGTTGCTGCCTGTGTGGAGCTGCTACATTGTCCATGACAGCATAATACTCTGATTTCATAATCAAAGCATTGGTGGGTAATATCTTGATTTTTGTTAAAACACATGAGTCCATCTTTTGCATTACATATCACAACCTGGCCAAGCTGTGAAAGAGAAAGTTCAGGGTAAAGTTTTGCACGGCATTCTAATTCTTTCGGTGCTGAGCAGATGGCAGGATAGTTGCCAGTTATTCTTTTGATGGAAATGATTTCACCACCTTTAGGACCTGTTGTTGGGCTACCGAAGTCCATCCAGTCTGACCTTTGGCAAATACATCCAAGGGTAGGAGTAAGCAAAGGAATTTTTGGTGTCGGTGCTGTGGTACTGCCACAATTTCCATCACAGCAGGATACTCTGATCTCATAGTCAAAGCACTGATGTGTAATGTCTTGGTATTTGTTCAAGCACACAAGGCCATCTTTGGTATTACATTTCACAACCTGGTTAAGCTGGGAAAGAGACAATCTGGGGTAATTTTTTGCACGACATTCAACTTCCTTTGGTGCAGAGCAAATTGTAGGATAATTGTCCAAAATTCTTTTGATTGATATCCTTTCACCACCTTCAGGACCTGTTGTTGGACCCCCAAGGTCCAACCATTCTGACCAAAGACAAATGCAGGTAGGGTTAGGAGTATGTGTGGCTGTTTTGGACAGCGGAGAAGTTGTTGAAGCAGTTGACAGAAATAAT
>NW_015507778.1:34758-36420 GCF_001515645.1 Sinocyclocheilus grahami | reverse complement strand
TGTTGATTTGTTCACACTAGTGGAGGAATTACGGACTGTTGTATGTGTTGTTGGTGCTGTAGGCATTCTGGTTAAATAAGTTAGTGAATGTGTACTAGTAGAAGTTATTTTAGATGTATTTGTGTATATGTTTGTAACAGTGGATGAATTTTGGACTATTAGTGTTAAAGATGGTAGTATAGTGCTGCTTATTGATGACATCCTTGAAGCTGCTGTAGTAGATTGGGTTGTTATGCTTGTAGTATTGGGGGAATTCTGGAATGTTGTTGATTCAGTTGTTGATGTATTCATGCCAGTTGAAAACAATGGTAAAGGTGTACCAGTAGAGATTGTTGTTGAAGTTGTGGATATGCTTTTATCAGTGGGGGAAGTCTGGACTGTTGGTGTTGTAACTTGTATAAACCTGCTTATTGAAGAAATTGAAGTTATAGAAGAAAAAAGTGTGGAAGTTTTTGCTGTAGTTCCCAATATGCTTTTACTTGTGGAGGAAATAAGGATTGTTGATGCCGACGTTGGTGGTGTAGTATTTATGACAGGTGAAATTGATGGTGATAGTGTACCTGTAGAGATTTTGGAGTTTGTGGATATGCTTTTACCAGTGGGGGAATTCTGGACTCTTGGGCTTGTAACTTGTTGTGTACACCTGCTTGTTGAATAAATTAATGGTGTAGCAGAAAACTTTGTTGAAGTTGTAGCTGTAGTTGCTGATTTGCTTATTCTAGTGGAGGAACTAAGGCCTGTTGAATGTGTTGTTGGTGCTGAAGGCACACTGAATAAATATGTTGGTAAAGGTGTACCAGTAGAAGTTATGTTAGATGAACTTGTGTGTATGTGTGTAATGATGGAGGAATTTTGGGCTATTAGTGTTGAAGTTGGTAGTATAGTGCTGCTTGTTGATGACATTCTTGTAGCTGTTGTAGTTAAGGATTGTGTTGTCATGCTAGTAGTACTGGAGGAATTCTTGACTGTAGGTGTTTTAGTCAGTGGTGCATTCATACCAGTTGAAAACAATGGTGTTGGAGTTGTATGTATGCTTTTACCAGTTTGGGAACTCTGGACTGTTTGTGTTATATTTTGTTGTGAAAAGGCGCTTGTTGAAGAAACTGAAGGTGTAGCATTCATCTTTGTTGAAGCTGTTGTTGTAGATGTTGATAAGCTTTTACTTGTGGAGGAAGTAATGCTTGTTGATGAGGTAGCTGATGCTGTAGACATGCTGGTTGAAATAGTTGGCAAAGCAGTACCAGTAGAAATTGTTGCAGATGGACCTGTAGTTAGGCTTGTAATGGTGGAAGA
Organism: Sinocyclocheilus grahami; assembly: GCF_001515645.1. NCBI lineage: Eukaryota > Metazoa > Chordata > Actinopteri > Cypriniformes > Cyprinidae > Sinocyclocheilus > Sinocyclocheilus grahami. The sequence goes on along the minus strand of NW_015507778.1, from coordinate 35,127 downwards.
ACTATTTATTTTTAGTGTTGTAGTTGGTGGTATATGCATGCTTGTTGATGACATCCTTGTAGCTGTTGTAGTCAAAGACTGTGTTGTCATACTTGTAGTATTGGAGAAATTCTGGACTGAATTAGTTTTTGTCTGTGGTGTAGTCATGCCATGTGAAAATGATAGTGAAGGTGTTGCAGTAGAGATTGTTGTTAATGTTGTGGATATGCCTTTACCAGTGGGGGAACTTTCAACCGTTGATGTTATACTTAGTGGTGTATGCACACTTCCTGATGACATTGCTGTAACAGATGTAATTGAAGACTGTGTTGTGATGTTACCACAGATTTCATCACAACAGAATACTCTAATCTCATAATCATAGCAATG
>NW_015507778.1:26195-27471 GCF_001515645.1 Sinocyclocheilus grahami | reverse complement strand
CGAAGTTATTTTAGTAAGTGGTGACGTCATGCTGGTTGAGAGAAGGTGTTAAGGTGTTGTAATTGTTGATGGAGTTGTGGGTATGCTTTTACCAGTGGGGGAACTCTGGACTCTTGGTGTGTGTAAACCTGTAAACCTGTTTGTTGAAGAAACTGAAGGTGTGGCAGAATGCATTGTGGAAGTTGTTGTTGATATCATTGTGCTTGTGGAAGGAATAAGGCTTGTTGATGTCTTAACTGGGGTTGCAGGCATGCTGGTTGAAAAAGTTGGTGAAGTTGTACCAGTAGAAATTGTTGTTGATGTGTCTGTGGATGTTCTTGTAAAAGTGGAGGAACTTTGGACCACTGATGTTGTACTTGGTGGTATGTGCATGCTTGTTGACGATACTGTTGTAGTAGCTGTACTTAGTGAAGGTGTTGTGATGTTTCTACATTTTTCATCACAACAGAATGTTCTAATCTCATAGTCGTAGCATTGCTGTGCAAGGCCTTGGTGTTTGTTCAAGCAAATTAGACCATGTTTCGTACTGCATTTCACAATCTGTCCAAGTTGTGAAAGAGGAACTCCAGGATAATGTTTTGCACGACACTGTACGTCCATTAGTGCTGAGCATAAGGTAGGATAGGTATCAGTTATTTTTTCAATAGATACTATTTCACCACCATCAGGGCCTGCTGATGTTGGGCTCCCAAAGTCGGTCCAATCTGACCAATGACAATTACATCCAGGGGTAGGAGTAAGGGTGCTTGTTTTCAATGTTGTGGATGTTGGAGACGTTGTTGATGGAGCTGTAGATGATTTTGTTGTTGGAGTTGCAGTTATGCCTGTCATACTGGTGGAATTTTGGACAGAAGTTATTTTAGTAAGTGGTGACGTCATGCTGGTTGAGAACACTGGTGAAGGTGTTGTAATTGTTGATGGAGTTGTGGGTATGCTTTTACCAGTGGGGGAACTCTGGACTCTTGGTGTTGTAATTTGTGTAAACCTGTTTGTTGAAGAAACTGAAGGTGTGGCAGAATGCATTGTGGAAGTTGTTGTTGATATCATTGTGCTTGTGGAAGGAATAAGGCTTGTTGATGTCTTAACTGGGGTTGCAGGCATGCTGGTTGAAAAAGTTGGTGAAGTTGTACCAGTAGAAATTGTTGTTGATGTGTCTGTGGATGTTCTTGTAAAAGTGGAGGAACTTTGGACCACTGATGTTGTACTTGGTGATATGTGCATGCTTGTTGATGACACTGTTGTAGTAGCTGTACTTAGTGAAGGTGTTGTGATGTTT
>NW_015507778.1:22020-22962 GCF_001515645.1 Sinocyclocheilus grahami | reverse complement strand
GTAGGAGTAAGGGTGCTTGTTTTCAATGTTGTGGATGTTGGAGACATTGTTGATGGAGCTGTAGATGTTTTTGTTGTTGGAGTTGTAGCTATGCCTGTCATACTGGAGGAATTCTGAACTGAAGTTGTTTTAGTCAGTGGTGTAGTCATGCCATTTGAAAATGATGGTGAAGGTGTTGTCACTGATGATGGAGTTGTGGATATACTTTTACCAGTGGGGGAACTCTGGACTGGTGGTGTAACTTTTTGTGTAAATCTGCTTGTTGATGAAAGTGAAGGTGTAGCAGAAAAAATTGTGGAAGTCGTTGCTGATATGCTTGTGTTTGTTGAAGAAATAAGGCTTGTTGATGTCTTCATTGGTGTTGTAGGCATGGTGGTTGGAAAAGTTGGTGAATGTGTACCAGTAGAAATGTTTGTTGATATGTCTGTGTATATACTTGTAACGGTGGAGGAACTTTGGACTATTAATGTTGTACTTGGTGGTATGTGCATGCTTGTTGAGGACACTGTTGTAGCTACTGTACTTAACGACTGTGTTGTGATGATGACACAGTTTTCATCACAACAGAATGCTCTAATTTCATATTCATAACACTGCTGTGCAAGGCCTTGGTCTTTGTTTTGGCAAACTAGTCCATCTTTCATATTACATTTCACAACCTGTCCAAGCTGTGAAAGAGGAACTCCAGGATAACCTTTTGCACGGCATTGTACTTCCTTTAGTGCTGAGCATATGGTAGGATAGGTGTCAGTTAATCTTTTAATAGGCACTACTTCACCACCATTAGGACCTGTTGTTGGGCCCCCAGAGTCATTCCAAGCAGACCAATGGCAAATACATCCAGGGGTAGGAGTAAGGGTGGTTGTTTTCATTGTTGTGGATTTTGGAGAAAATGCTGAGGCAGTTGTACTAAATGCTATTGTTGACAGAGATGTTGATTTA
>NW_015507778.1:20173-20509 GCF_001515645.1 Sinocyclocheilus grahami | reverse complement strand
ATATATATATATATAACTAAAATATTGTACTTGAGAAGAAAACCGTTACCTGCTGTTTTACTGGAAAAGTCAAAGATAGTTGGTGAAGTATAGGTCGTTGTTGAATGTGATGTTTGACAAGGGTATGAAGTCTTTTGAATTATCCCATGTTCCTCACAGACAGCTGTCATGCAGCTGCCAAGCCCATCTGTAGTATTATATATTGTGTCTCCATGCATATATTTGTTCCCTTTGAATGTGCAGGTGCAAGCTGCAAATTTAGAAATAAAGACATTTGCTTAAGTAATTAAGTGAAAAATGAAGTGCTGATAAAGTATAGATGAAGGAATATGTAAA
>NW_015507778.1:19774-20163 GCF_001515645.1 Sinocyclocheilus grahami | reverse complement strand
CAAACAGTTTTCAAATTAAAACTAAATTTTATGACGGTAGACTGTATTTACATGAAATGATAGCATACCATATTTGACAGTTTTCTATTGAAGGAACTATCTCCTGATCGCCGTAATGTTTCCCCTCTATGTCATAACAGCCACACTGCTCCTTTGTAACACATTTCATTGTATCTTCATCAAAGTAAGGATGTCCAGTGGGACATTTGGGGTAACAACCTTATAAAATGAAAATAAAATGCAAAACACAAAATTAACTATGTGACATAGATTGCATCTCAAGGTTCGAAATATCTTAAGGTTCTTTAGCCAAAAAAAGACTATAATTTAATTCTGCCAATAATTATAATCCATAAATGCAGTCACAGGCAGCGATTATCGATTTCCAT
>NW_015507778.1:17564-18420 GCF_001515645.1 Sinocyclocheilus grahami | reverse complement strand
ATATATATATATATATAAAACGGTTTAGAAATCCAAGCACTCTCACCCCAAGGAAGAGTCTGACAGCCTTAGAGCAAGTGGTGCCAGTAGATCCACATGGTATGTTTTCAGTGAGAACTCGCAAAGTACCACTGGCATTGGCATGTCCGCAATAATCCTGTACAAATCACACAGATTTGTCCTTGTATTAATATTAAAACTTTTATTATCTTTTGGCTTACTATCTTTTTTATTGATAATATTCAGAAGTCCCTAGACTAAGCTTGCAGTGTGTCATTTAATCTCTATAGCAGCACCCACAATTCAGTTGCAGCTAGGTTATTATTATTATTTTTTAATAATGTCATCATAAACATTTGTAAGCAGAATTTTATATAAGCAAATTAAATCAAAGTGTATTGTATAGATTTATTCTGTACTTACTGTGATTAATGTGTATTCACATTCTCCATCAAAAGTGTATCTCTTCCCATCAAACGTAACGTAATGGCCATCTCCATGAACTAAGCAGGTTGCATGGCACGGGTTTGTGGTACATTCCCATTTCCTATCCTTACAGGTACTGCATACACAGATGTAAATATTCATACTCTATGTGTTATACAAATAGGCAGTTTTCTATGAATCTGTGCCATCCAACTTATCATTTCTGATTTTAAACGAATGATTTGTAAGTACCCTCAGGTGGGCATGAACAGATCATACAAATAGAAAATAGACAAGCTTGAAAAAATAAACCTCTTAAGAAAAGAGAATTTGGAGAATATATTTAAAATACCATTTCATACCACAGGATGCTATCAAACACAATACATAATTTGAGATGTGTTAGTGCAAACAATGGTTCAGAAAAAAA
>NW_015507778.1:15298-17554 GCF_001515645.1 Sinocyclocheilus grahami | reverse complement strand
CCCCTACCATCTGATACCAGCCCAGACGGACACATACAGCCGGAGATGCACTCAGTGCTAATCTGTTTTGGAAAGTTGCATTATATTCAAATGAAAATATATCTTGTGCAACGTTTTTCTAACTATTTGCCTTAGGATAGTGTTTAGAAACCAATTTTAAACACTCACACAAGTCATATCTAACGTGCTGCAGCTCTTTTGGCACTCTGATCCTGTAGATTCAGGAGCAGCACTAGTGCAGTCAAAGAACACCGTAGGTTGGGGACAAGCTGATGGCATAGACAAGACATTTATTAGTGATATCAAGAAAAGCAAAGGAACTAATTTAACTGGATAAAATGTTCCTCACATAAAGCCATAAATGGTGCATGAATATATCACTGAAATCGTACGGACTATTTTAAATGGTTACTACCACAGCCGACTGGACATTTTATGTAACTCCTTTTATGTTTCACGAGGACATCATACAGGTATGAAGCAAAATGAGGGTGAGCAGATGATGACAATTCTATTATTTTGACTATTAATCTCGGTATCAGTTCGTTTTGGCCAGCTCCAATCAGTGTTTGTGCTAAATTAACTTCATGAAATGCAAAATAGTTTCCCTTCAAGGGAAATCCACACTGCGTCCCCTGGGGGACTCTTTGGGGAATGCCATCAGCATGACTGGTGTCTGAAGCATGTGAGAAAACACTTCCAAATTCATTGGACCACGCAGTCCGTGACGTCCTTAGCAGGGTGCCCGAGAGTTTAAGAGGGCGCCGGTAATGCACGTCATCATCTTTTTTGTCTTCAGGAGCCATTTGTTTGTTCAGCGTGTGTGAAGCACTATGGAGCATAAGAAGTCGAGCAAGCATTTTAGGAAATATCTGGCTCCATGTCCGAGATTTATGAAACCTGAGGAGACACATGACCTTTGCGTTATGTGTCTCGGCGAGGAGCACGCGCGTTCAGTGCTTGAGGGCATTAAATGCACTCATTGTGATAAATTTCTGATGAGGAAGCTCCGCTCTCGCCTGTCCCTATTCTCACAGGATGTGAGATCCTCTCCTCAAGCCTCTCCTCACAGATCCTCTCCTCAAGCCTCTGAGGATCGGAGACAGGACCAGAAGCTTAGTTTTGCCACTTGTTCTCCTCCCCCTTCCCGGAGTCGAGCACAGAGGAAGCGCGATGCTAAGAAGAGGAGGGGAGACCTCAGAGAGGCAGGGGCGTGTCTACGTAGTGGCCAGGGGTGGCACCGGCCCCCCTGAAATTTGGCTGGCCACCCCAGGTGCCCCCCCTATTTCTTGCCATAGGCTTATTTTTAGTACATTTCTAATTTTAGGCGGTTTCTATAGTGTGATCTTAATGACAATGTCGAGAGCGCATAATGTTACGCGATCCATGTGCGCAAGGACGAATCTCTCCACTCCCAAGCGGATTTCCTTCACTCACACAAAACTGGACATGTGCTTTTAACATACATCGTTCCGTAAACACAACCCCCAACTCCCCCCCCACCCCCTCTATCCTTCCGCAAACACAACCGCCCCTGCCCTTTTGAGCTAGTGTCCCCGACTGGCCCCCCCATTTAAAATGATCTAGACACGCCCCTGCAGAGAGGCGACTGACTCTCTCCTGAGTTTGCCATTATTTGGTTCTCTCTCACCAGGTTTTGTCAGGCATGCACCGAGGCATGGCGTAGTGGGTATTTCGTTCCTCAAAGTGTCCCCTATGGAACTCAGTGTGGAGTTCCCTTGAAGGGGAACGTCTCAGGTTATGCCAAGAGGGAACGAGACACTGCATCCCCTTGTCACGCATAGGACCTGCCTTTTTAACATCTCCTTCATACAAAGAAGTTGACACAGGCACCCTCTTATACTCCAGCGCACCCCGCTAATGAAGTCACAGGCCAACAAATTTGAAAAGTTTTTTCACAGATCTTCAGACAACAGTCATGCTGATGGCATTCCCCAAAGTATCCCCTAGGTTACGCAGTTTCTCGTTCCCTCTTGGGGAACTATGGTTACATGCGTAACCCATGACGTTTTTTAATAAGTACACTAATTTGTGGGAGTACTCACATTGTTGGCTAATTCTCTGTCCAATGCAACTGAGTTTCCCATCCTTGCAAGTGCTGAAACAGAAATCATTAAAATCAAACAAATCTGCAGGCTTTATGTAGGTAAATGTAAGGCTTTTTAAGACCACATAAAAAATTGAAGGAATACATTGAATGAAACACAATGCATCAGTATGGTCTCTGAATGTTAA
>NW_015507778.1:14353-14895 GCF_001515645.1 Sinocyclocheilus grahami | reverse complement strand
AATTAGTCTTCCTATTAACGCCATTATATTGTTCATTCAGACTGAAATTTGCCATGTTGACTGACAGAAAGCTACTTGGTTTTAAAGTCACTTTTGTGTGAACTGTGCTTCATACTTGGCTACACTGTATGACAACAGACAACAAACTTTTTTTACCCACAACATTTAGTTGAATTTTGGCTAATATGACCGCACCTTAATCATTTTAGACTCTCATTATTTTAAAGTTATAAACGTCAGTGCCCTACTAACAGAGATTGGGACTCATACCACATGGTGCCATCCCTGTTGATAACTTCTCCTGGGAGAATCACTGAGCCTTTGCTGTAGCAGGAACAACTAGATAAGGGGACACAGTTTGCTCCTTCATCAAGGAATGTTCCCTCGGCACAGATGCACCCATCTACAGGCTCAAATGTGACACCACAAGTGAAGTCTGGGTCACTGTTGCAACGACAGGAACGACTGTTGTTTTCAACTTTGTAAGAATAAACCATATTGCCGGGACAGCTGGCTGAAAATTTACCTGTGAACAAAAAAAA
>NW_015507778.1:12390-13175 GCF_001515645.1 Sinocyclocheilus grahami | reverse complement strand
TTAGTAGAATGTCTAAAGTGGACTATCGAAATAAAGTGTAACCTACAACTTTTCTTACCATTTGTTTTCTGCTTGTAAGTCGCATCAACTTTTATGTAAACCTGCATTACTGATATGAGCTGGATCTCCAGCTCAAGCCCAAAAGATGTCTGGACGATGATGAAAAATGTGGTGGGTTTGAAAATCATCACGTCAGCTACAGAAAAAAAAATAGTTAGTTTTGTGCTGTTTAGTTATTTAATTATATTTCTCTTAAGAACAATGTGTTGTAAAATTGCAAGAAAAGCAAACTGAATTGATAACCTACCTATGGAAAGAGGGAGCTGTGAATACGTTTTATTAACAAATACTTTTCCATCAGACTGGATGCTGAACACCTAAAATTCGCAACATTCATTTGCAAGGACAGATTCAAATGCAAAGAGATTCTCTGAGAAGGATTAAAAAATACTATGCAAATAAATTAACTGTAGTAGTGATATAAATTGAATTTTGAATTTGCAATAACTTACTGTGTTCCTCTTTGAGAGAGAAAGAGTTACTGCCTTCAGACATGTTTCAGTGTCAGTGAAATCGCATTTCATCAGATCCCCCAAAACTGTAAACTCATTGTCACTGGTCTGCTGAAATACAGATGTGACACCAGCACATAATGATGTGACATTTTGCCAGAAACATTCATCTGTGCAACATGTAATACATAATAAAGTTGGTTTGATTTCAGGTGAATTTCTAAGGTCAAATGAATAATAACAAAATACTCTATAAAACAGCATTTTAAGCAT
>NW_015507778.1:11883-12380 GCF_001515645.1 Sinocyclocheilus grahami | reverse complement strand
CAGGCGCCATTATCTCATCTAAAGTGAATCGAGATATACCGTTATCTAAGCTGAGACTGCAGGGATCCTCAAAGCTGTTTTTAACATCAGGGCAGTTGGCTCGTGCTTTCCAGCCATTGGCAAAGTCTACTGCTGTAGCTTCAGGAGATCCACTAACAGTTATGAAGTCATCTGCTTGAATACTATTGAAGTTCCCACACAAACCTAGCAAAAAATTGACATAATTTTGCCCATTTGTTTTTAAACTTTGCAAAAAGTCATTTAACCTTCATCAAAAACAGAAAACTAGAATCTTCTGAATGCATGGAATGTCAATTGAAAATGTACTGGCCATATAAGGCCTGTAGCTGTTGTACATTACCATTAACTTATACCATCATAATTCAAATGAAGGCGCAACGCTGGTACTTTTATAGTTATATAGGAATTGTAAGATAACACTGTTAATATACAACTTGGTAACACTTTATTTCGATAGTCCACTTTAGACATTCTAT
>NW_015507778.1:9585-10872 GCF_001515645.1 Sinocyclocheilus grahami | reverse complement strand
GGTTTTTACACAGCTCTTGCCATACAACTAGGGGTTTTCAGAGTCAAACATGATATTTAACGTTCTGGATGTGAATGTTGAGTAGACACAAGCTTGGTGGATGGCAAGATTGTTAGTAAGCCATGACAAGTAAATTACTTCATTGCACTACATCTTTAGTATGCTTTGGATGTATAAGTGAGAGTTGACAAATTAATCTGGATAGTAGACTATGGACTGAAGTACATGTTACACTGTCAGAAAAGACTGACCTTAGAAAGAACGTAAGTACAGTCTCCATGAAAACTGTAAGTCCTCCCATCATAAGTGGTAATATGGGAACCACCTTCTACAGAGCAAGTCCCTGGGCAATCTCTGTCTTCGCAGCTCCATAGATTATCGATACAAGTGCTTCATGGTGAATACAGTTTAAATAAACTGTTAGGTTTCTTTGTCCAAAAAATATAAATAAAAACTTTTTCCACTATAACAAGAAACAGTACACTCTTAAAAATAAAGGTGCTTCACGATGCCATAGAAGAACCTGTTTGTCTAAATGGTTCCATAAAGAACCTTCAACATCTGAAGAACCTTTCTGTTCCACAAAAGCTTCTTTGTGGCGAAAGAAGGTTAAAAAAGATTGTAAGAAAGAGATGGTTCTTTAAAGAAGCTTTGACTGGATGGTTCTTTGTGGAACCAAAAATGGTTCTTCTATGGCATCGCTTGAAGAACCTTTTGAAGCACCTTTATTTTTAAGAGTGTATAATATCAGAGGAAAACAATCGGAAGGTAATGAAGAGGTACAAAATAAAGCAATATATATATATATAATCACCATTCTTTACAGTTACTTCTGTAAGTCTGTCCAGGTTCATATATTTTTCCATTGTGGATGCAGGGACACTGATTCTGGGCAATACAGCCTCTATCAGAGAGGTCATCAAACAGGTATCCTATAACACAGTATATCATAGCAATCTGAGCAATGCCATTTGCATGAAAAAAAATATCTATAAAAGCAAGCAACTGTACATTTAAAATCAGATTGTACCTTCAGGACAGAAACACCCTTCGATGCATTGGTCCTCACAAATATGGCTTCTGTCAGGGTTTGAACAAGTGTTGATACAAGGGTTTCCGCATTCTTCATGCACCATATTGTGGAAAGGACACGATTTATCTAAAAATAGATAAATGATGTTAAAGCCATTCAGACTTAAAGTTCAAACAGATTTGGAACAGGCTGCTGAAAAGTTTTAACTTACCGCAGAACTGCTCAGTCGTCCACGGGTCAGGCTTTCCACCCGC
>NW_015507778.1:4450-5750 GCF_001515645.1 Sinocyclocheilus grahami | reverse complement strand
CCCAGCGACTTAACACTGCTTTTGTGCTGCAGGGTCACATTTAATGAATAACACTTATTGTGCTCACTTGGTGAATAATGTCAGGTTGACATCACTGATCAATGTCAAACTGAGATTATCTAACACAATGCCTTCTTACTAGTTAATGGAAATCCTAATGCCTTTCTTAAGGATTGCTTAACCACGTACTGAATCTCTGGCTTATGGTCACAATAGAAGGCGTAAAACTGGAAAAGAAGGGCAGGGGATTTAAAAAGATCCCATTCTGATCAAACAATCAAGTTCACATTACAGAATCTGTACATTTCATTTACTTCACTTAACATATAATACGATATAAGAATTTTTTTTTTTTGTACCTGTCTGTGTAGCATTTAATCCAAAGTATAGTACAATCCAGTCAAGCATCCATATGACTATTCTGGTGCGTCTCCCCATGCTTGTCCTGTAGATTTGTGGATCCTTCACAGGTGTTTGAGGATGGAAAGCGCTTGTGTTTTCTATTTTATACCACCCTCCTTTGTGTGAAGGCCTAGGAGGGGCTGAGCGAGGATATGCGTCAAAAAGTCTCTAACCCTCTGAATGTATGAATATGACATTTTAAAGAAAACATTCCAAGTTCTGCTTAAGTGCATATTTTAATATGAAATCACAGTGTTTCAAACTATATCAAAGTAATTACACTGTAAAAAAAAAAAAATTATTGTAGTACAATTTCACGTTTAATTCAACGTGTTACAGTACATACCCTTTCTATTTAATTTGTGAAATTGACTAGAAATTTCCGAGTGAAAATAGTTCCTTTCTGCACAATTATTATTTTTTTCAGTGTAGGATATGATAGTAGAATAGTATTTTATTATTCTCGTGAGGGAAATTACCAAATATCAAATGTGTAGTTAAAGTACATTGTGATTTTTCTGATTATGGAAGTTAAAAATAGAAGATTCCACTTGAAAGAATTCACACAAACTCTTAATTAATTAGGCTCTTTCAAAACGATTACCTCATGTTGAATCACAGGACATTCCTACATGAAAAATCTCTGGGGCGGTACCTTCTCAAAAAGAACACTTTTGTAGCTTTTCGGTACTAATATGTATCTTTAAGGTACCAATATGGACTGTTTAGGTACAAATGTGTGCCTTTTGAAAAGGTACCGCCCCAGTGACAGCTTCTGTACCTTTTTTCTGAGAGTGTGTTTACCAGTCAAAAAGACTGATTGCCAATAATGGTCCTTGACTTTACACTTTTCCTTGTATTGTCTAATCTCTTTCTCATCGAAAGCAATTTACATCAA
>NW_015507778.1:0-1366 GCF_001515645.1 Sinocyclocheilus grahami | reverse complement strand
AAAAAAAAACACCAAATAATTATAAGTCTCTATGGAAAGCTAAAAACAACAAATAAAACAATCCAGCCACTCAGAATATACACTTGATGTCACCTGCATGCTATATTATGATCCACAAAACACAAGAAATGGATGTATGGATGGATGAACTCTAATATAAAAATGACATTGATCTTATAATTAGAGATCTGCTTTTAAAATAAAATCAGTTGCTAATGAAGTTACTGAAGTACTGGAAGGGTTCAGCATCGTTTTTTGTTTTGTTTTTCAACTTACTACTTTATTATATTTGTCTTAGACCACAGTTTGCTGGTTGTTTCATTTGTAAAGAAACATTGTGTTTAGAGAAACTATGTCGTACCACATTCTAGAGATTGTTTAGTATTTTATGACCTGATAAAGAAACCAAAAAGCCTAAATATAAAGATAAATGGATGGGTTAAAATATGAAGACAAAATGGTTCTATAAATAATGTCAGCCATATTTTTTATAAAAAATATAAGGATACTGAAAGAATTATTTTAAGTATTCTGAAATTGGAAAATAATTAATATTTATAACATATTCTTACATTTCCGTTTCTATGTGCGTGTTCCAGAGACTGGGTGGACTCGTGTCTAGTATTGTAAATCTGACAATGAATTGTCTGGCCTGTGCCCTAACGCAATTAGACGTCAGTGTGTCAATATTTATGCAGCCTTTTCTTTAGCAAATATTTGAAAACTCCTGAATGAATCGCAAGAAACAAAACAAAAGGTTCTCACACAATGTTTTCGTGAGTCCTGACTTCAAGCCAATTCAGATGTTGTGAGCTGTGCTATCAAGACAACCCAGAAATAGACATTAGGCAGGGTAGAGCCATATTTAATTTTTGACAGGAATGAAAACGAGGCTGAGGGACTAAAGTACAGTGTGTTCATTAGATTGTAGGCTACTGTCCAAAATTGGTCAGAAGTCTTATAAGCAGCTACGGAAAATGTTTAGTGGAAGTATTTCAGTTAAAGGAGGCTCTACAAGAAATTAAACGTGTGTTTTTTACGATATTAGCTTCATCAGATCCTGTTTAGTCTAAAATCTATAATGAATTACATTGAATGTAATTAGATATTCATGGCACTCCAGATGGGACAGATCCAGAATAACAAAAACAAGATTCCGATCATTTTCAGTATTAATTCATTCATTAATTTGTAATTCAGTATATCAACATTTCATGATAAATGGAGCAAAATACACTCAGACTTTCCTTTAAAAAAAAAAACTATAATACTATTATGCAATGAAAGACTTCACAGTGCACATAAAGGAAGTCAACAAATGACTGCAGTTTATTTAGACTTTTATTGGCCTCTGTGTTTTGAACTC
>NW_015507777.1:25034-46414 GCF_001515645.1 Sinocyclocheilus grahami | reverse complement strand
CTCACTCACACTCACTATAACACTCACACTGTAACATACACTCTCACACTATAACACACTCACTATAACACACTCACACACTCACTCTCACACACTCAATTTCAATTTAAGCCTAATATAATGTAGCTGTGCTGGAAACATCAGATCAGGGCAGGCTGAGTGTGTTCTCTTCTGTGGTGACAGGCAGACACATATTGAGCAGCAAACACACAGCAGTTCTTCTGTTCTCCTAACAGATACGCCACTTTCTCCTGGTCTGAGAGAGTTTGAAATGTCTGATGTATCTGCTGTATTTGATCATAGAACACTGCTAAAATAAAACACACTCTCACACACACACACACACAATCTCTCTCACACACACACACACACAATCTCTCTCACACACACACACACTATATAACACTCACACACACTATAACACTCACACACAATCTCTCTCACACACACACACTAACACTCACTCACTCTAACACTCACTCACACTATAACACACACACACACACACACACACACACAATGAGGGTCCCGGTGGTGTCACAATGGGGCCATTGTGTGAAGGGCTCATGGGTTTCATCAGAACATATGCAGAAATATGAGCGGCGCGCGTTCAGCTCAGAGTCTCTCAGTGACTGAACTTCAGATAAGTCAGTCTGATCTGAACACAGTGAACGTCAAACCTGTCCAGAGGAAGAGCTGCGGGTTCGAGCCAGTCATTAGTTCTGGTTTGATCAGGTTTACAGCATGTCGGTGGTTTAGTGTTGGTCTCATGTTCACACCATCAGCACAGCAAACACATCACGACTTGTTTGCACAGAGCAGTACAGATTGAACAGAATCCTCTGCATTCAGTGCGTGTTAGAAAATAATACGGTCCTTCAGTTTGTAGAAACACAAAAATCAGCCAGTAAAACATGAGCAGACCTTCATCCAGAAGAGCAGGAGCTTTTATTATATATACACATATATTTAATATGTAATATAATTTTTTTATAATATTAATAATTATACATATGTTTATTTAGTACTTCTAACTTAAACTAAATGAAAATGACAAATGTTTCCTGAAAATAAGTTATTAATCTTATAACGTTTTTATTATTAATTATTTTTATCAATAATGTTGTATTAATTTTATTAGTTTACGTTTTATTAATTTTATTATTTAGTTTCATTAGTTTGTAGTTTTAGTACTACTAGATGAAATTGAGAAATGTTTCTTGAATTAAAATAAGTAAACTTGTTTTTTATAAGTTTATTTTTATACATTTTCTTTGTATAAAAACTGGTTGCATTAAACTGGTTTCATTGTGTTTTGTTATTTTTATTAGTTTGTTTTTTCCCCAAATATGCCTATATAGTTTTATTAATTTTTAGTTTTAAATAAAATAAATGTTAACTGGAAAAAAAAGTTTCCAAGGCAGCATGATGTACTAAAATAACTAAAATAAAAATGGATAAAAACAAGAAAAAAAATAAAAAATAAATAAAAACTAAAAATTTAACTAAAACTAACGTGAAAGCAGAATATATATATATATATAGCAATAAAGCGATATATATTGTAGCAAATCTCAACTGCTTGATTGTTTAAATGGTCACAAAATGTTACAGTATTATTGTCCAGCTCTAATCTGATAAATGCAACTATAAGGCATGAAGATAATATAAACATTAACATCATGATTTTCTGCTTTGAAACAATAAGTGTTGTGAAAGCGCTATACATATAAATTAGACTTTGACTCGAGTACTTCTGAACTGAATTCTTGCACTCTTAATCAAGCATCAGCACCTCATTTAGACCTTTAAAGGACAGTTCGGCCAAAAATGACAATTCTGTCTTCATTTACTCGACCTTCGCGTCGCTCCAAACCTCTACGAGTTTCTTTCTTCATAAGATGATATTTTGAAGAATGTTGGGAACCAAACCGTTTCTGGTCCCCATTGACTTCCATTGCATTTATTTATTTATTTTTCATTCAATGGGGACCAGAAACTGTTTGGTTCCCAACATGCTTTAAAATATCTTCCTTCGTATTCAAAAGAAGAAACTCATACAGGTTTGGAACGACTTGAGGGTGAGTTTTCATTGTCTGGTGAACTGTCCCTTTTAAAGTCCTTTATTGCTTTACTAACCAGCCCATCACATTTCAGTGGATTTATTTAAAACCAAAAGCCAATGAAAGGCATGTGAATGTCCAGAGTATCCAGACGTTCATCCTCGTGAAGAGACGCCACCGTCTCTGACATATGAACAAACTGAGCAGCTAAACGCTCAACTTCTGTCTCGGCAGTGGGTTTGTATCTATATTAAAGTGTTTCTTGTGTCCCTGGCAGCGGCTGGAGGTCCGGAGAGCTGACGGATGCAGATGCCCCGCTCGAGCCGTTCCTCCACGAGAGCTGAGATCTTCAGGAGGACGAGGACTCGAACCCGCGGCTCCTGGAGAAGGTGGAGCACAAGCTGATGCAAACTCACACAGATCCCGACGGAGAATCTCAGACTGACTGTGATCTGTGCTGGAAATGGAGCATCTGCTTCCAAAAGACGGCAGAACCTCCGTCTACGAGAGCTGTATTTAATTTACACCAATATTTCACGGATCAGTGTCACATTGTGTGGTTTCGAACAGACTGACGCTTGTTCCCGTGTCAAATCCCACATGACATGTTCTCTGCTGAGCCTGAACCATGTTCTGGAAATTTGCATGCATTTACTTTTACAGTTAAACAAAGATTTCTTTAATAAACAGTTTATGAAAGCCAAGCGGGTCCCGGTTCAGGCCCAGATGGTCAAAACAAACAATATAGACTTCATTTATTTGAACCCGTGGAGGGAAACGAGCACCTCGCTTTAATATGAGGTCCAGAACTCGACAGAAACCGCGTCACCTCAGCCGCTCGTCACACAGATGGAGGACGTGAATGAAATCCTCAGACTCTTTGTGTTTCCCGTCCATCTCATGAGCTCTGACAGACTCCAAACCCTCCCTCCCTTCTTCATATTTCATAAACGCTCAGATTTCAGCCGCTCACGTGACTGCTGTAAACAGTTTGAGCCAAACCACAGAGGCTGATGTTTTAGCCACAGACTCACAGTCCTGTGTTTGATCTGGAGTGAATGTGAACCAACTTAGATTCATTCTTAAACCCCAAGAATCGAACTTAATGAAACATTATTTGTAGCTCCTCCCATCCAGTAAATTGTGATAATCTTTATGCTTTGCTACTTTTGATATGAAACCATCTCAGCTCTCAAACTCTGGCAGTTTTATCACTAAATTCAATCAATAAATGTGTTTTTGTCACTCTTTAATGTGTGGGGACGGATGGCTGTAGTGAAGCGATGAGGGCTGCTCGATTAAAAAAAAAAATCAAATCACGATTATTTTGGCCAATATTTGACCAAATTTATTTTCGTGTAATCCCGATTATTTTGGTCAGTATTGTAATCACGATTATTGGGCCACATGACAACTTTATATTATTGATTTATTTAGAGAAAGTGATATACTGTATATTTTCTGTAAATAAGGTTCATATGACATCTACATTTAGATGAAATTTCACAATTCTCAATAACTAGAGAATTAATACCAGGGTAATCATTAGTAAAAAAGTCCTCAAATGACTGAAAATAGTTAAACTGTCAGTAATACAATAAAAATAAAAAGCAAAGGACAAATACAATAGAAAAACAAACAGGGCTTTAAGTTTATGCAAGTGTATTCAGCTAACAGCCTACTACAGAAATTGAATAATCGAATGTAAAATAAAACTTAACTGCAAGAATTACACTTCCTTTGTTTCTTATTAAAGCTAAAAAGTCCTTCAGTCGAGAGCAGTGACTGTTTTCGGTCTTTTGTTGTTAGATTAATATTAAGCACACAGTCGGCAGCAGGAATATTAGGCTGCTGTCACTTTAAGAGCTGCACGGATCTGTTACAAGTGTCTTTTCTTTCTCAACTGTTTACGTTCATATATTACATAACCGACGGCGATTTACATGATTAATCACCAAGTGCCGCATTGACACATTTTCACGCTTTTAAAACATGAATAAATCTAATAAACTTTAATTAATCAAGCACGGCCCATTTTGCAAAAGTCACGTTACAATTTTACTGATTTGTGCGTGAAAGCGCACCGCTGGGAATGGGGCGCAATAGTCGTTTTATCTCGATTATTGCATTTTCATAATCGTTGGAGGCCGAAATTTAAATCAAAAGTGTATTTCGATTAATTGCACAGCTCTAGAAGCGATCATCCCATCCTCTTTACTACTAGTTACGGCAGCAAAGTTCATTGGTCACGGAAATGTGCATATGACAATAAAGGCTTTGAACTTAAAATAAACATGAACGGACATCAGAAGAAACAGAACAACTTACTGAAATCAATCAATCAGTATTTCAACCGCGGAAAGACATCAATAAAACAGCTTGAGATCAATAATGTCTCGTAACGTCACATTGACCACAGGAAAGACATTCAGTGGCCATAAGCTCAATAGTCAGCAAGAAGAAGAAAAAACTCTAGAAAGAGCATTTTCATAAATATATGCACTACACAACAAGCTGGAGTAGAAATATAATTATATCATCATTTAAAATTTTCACTGAATGTCAGATGTTGTACATTGGATTTGGATAATCACTAGATGATGATGATGATGATGAAGCCGTGTTTCTCATGATCTCGCTCTCGTTTCTCGCAGTGTGATGGATGAGGCTCCGCCTCCTGTCGTCAGCATCATCAACGGTTACATCAGTCCAGACACTCCCACAGGAGCATGGCAGAGCCAATCAGCACAGGACGTTCTCAGGCTCCTCCTCCTGGAGCCCCACCCTCACTGCTACGGCTCTGTGTGTTCAGATCCTGCTGCTGCTTTTATAAGATCTGATGAACCCTGAACCGCACGGACAGACTCTGAGGCTCCTCCTGCCTCACGCTGAACACTTCCCTTCTTCAGCTCTTTAAGAAGTGCTTCCGTGTAAATATCAGACGTTTTATAGATGTAATTTAGTTTTGAAGAAAGCATTTGTTTGTTTACTTATTATATAAATAAGTCATTATATTTTTGTGACTAAATCCGCTACTAACTAGCTTAACTACAACTGGCCTTGCTCACAAAACAGCAGTGAATTTCTGCTTATAAAACCTTAGACATCAAATCACTTCCTTCAGTTTGGTGAGACTCTACATAAAAGCAGACTTTCAAGTGATGTGCGAAAGTGAGTTTCATGTTAGAAGCCCGTTACGCTTCATCTTTTCTATCTGTCAACTTCATGCATTTGATGATTGCTTAATGTGGTTTATGACAAAAATGAGTCATTTAATTTATTGAATAGATAGTTTTAGTTTATCTAAATGTGTTTAAGTGATTGTTTACGGCACTGAGACGTTTGGACTCAACAGATTCTGCCTGAACGGATGACTGGCGCTGCGACTCTATGGAAGAGAGCTTTTATTATGCTCTTTAGAATAAATCATTAGATGGATTTATGATTTTGAACGGGATGGTTTATTTCTGGTTGCCAATGAATGCGTGAAAGGATTTTTCTTTGTAAAACCTCTTTCACTAACAATGGTATTGGGTTGTGAGCTGCTCTGAGATCAGATGTTTGTAATGCATGTCAAATACAGTTATATAAACATTTGAATGGTCATTTACTGTAAATGTGTGCATTTGGCTATAGTAACCCCCAGTCAAAATCACTACTGTCAGAGATAATTGATAATTAGCACACAGTTTGGATTGGCGTATGATTCTGTTCTGGGCAGGAGCTCAACAAGCAACCTTCGATTCATGAGAGCAATGATAAAACCCAACAAAACAAACCATACATCTAGCATCCCGAACACAAACCCAGAGAAAGTCAGTCAAAGTGCCAGAAATGATCACATTCCAAAACTACAGCACTAATTACCTTCTGAAGAACATACGGCCTTCGGCTGATACCAATACCTGAATTAGACAAGCAAACAACAAACAGATCAGCCTAAAGCAGCAAGCATTTGGCCAGAGAAGACCAACTAACCCTAAAGCAATAACTAAATAACCCTAAACAACAACCAGCATGTTGCCACGTAAGACTAGCTCTAAAGCATGTAATCAGCAGATAAGCCTGAAGAAACAAGCATGTTGCCAATAAAAACCAAGCAGGCTTAAAACAACAAGCACTGAAGAAACCTGAATAATTAAGCAACAAGCATGAACGGAAACTTACCTGAGCTGCTGCACTGGCATGTACACATCCAATGGGAATGGGATTCCACTAAATCTTTGCGTTTAACTTCCCCGACAGAGATGCTCGAGAGTCACTTACAACACTAGCAGATTCAAATATTCACCTGTTCAACTTCAGCAAACTCGAATCCGATGCGAAAAATCCACACATTGAACTACTTGCACAACTACTTCCGCTTTCTACGCAGTACGGCTCGGGAGTTTCCGGTCAGCGTTTAGAGCAGGGCTGTCCAAACTCGGTCCTGGAGGGCCGGTTTCCTGAAGAGTTTAGCTCCAACCCCAATTAAACACACCTGAAGCAGCTAATCAAGCTCTTACTCGGTATACTAGAAACTTAAAGGCAGGTGTGATCATCTTTTTGTTGACAGATGGTAAAGGTGCAACTGATGAGTGCCTGTGGGTTCCCTGTGTGGACAGCTTGTAAGCATTAATCAGACCTACACACATTAATTCAACATCAAATTCAACAACCTTTAATATGAAAATTAATTGATGGTGTGAATAAAATAATGAATTTTATTGAAATATGCCAGGAGAAATAAACATCAGCAAACAACAAGGTGACTAGGTTTGTGCCCATGCAACGATTTTAATCAGCACGTCTATATGGTTTGGGTTTAATAAGAATTTTATAGAACTTAGTAAGAGACTTTTGCATGGTGTCACGGTTATGCTGCTGTGTAGGAACGAGGAGTGCGGAGACTACGAACAATTTACAAGGAAACAGTCTTTATTTACATCCAACAAAGACTCACAGGCAGGAACACACACACAGCACGGGGAACTGACGTTTGAGACCGGACGCAGGACTCAGGAAATACAGGGCTAATATACTCTGAGCTAAATGGGGAACACCTGCAATCAATGAACATAATTACCATGGGAGAAACTGGGTAATGGAAAGCACGTGGGGGAGGAAAACACAAGACACGGAACACAGGACTGACACATGGGTCTTTGTGGATGAAAAATCAGTCAACAAAAGCGCCAACGTATTCGCAGGCTGCATGCAAGTATTTAATCTGGCATCCGTTGGTTTCCTTATTCCAGTGCCAGTGACCAGTAACATCTCTTGCTGAACCGGTTATTGCCCTCGTTAAATTCTGACCTATGCAGGAGATATGTATTGTATAAAGCAGGGGTGTCCAAACTCGGTCCTGGAGGGCCGGTTTCCTGAAGAGTTTAGCTCCAACCCCAATTAAACACACCTGAAGCAGCTAATCAAGCTCTTACTCGGTATACTAGAAACTTAAAGGCAGGTGTGTTGAGGCAAGTTGGAGCTAAACTCTGCAGGACACCGAGTTTGGACAGCCCTGGTTTAGAGCAGGGGTGCCCAACCCTGTTCCTGGAGATCTACCTTCCTGCAGAGTTTAGCTCCAACCCTGATCAAACACACCTGAACCAACTAATTAGGGTCTGAAGGAGCACTTGATAATTACAGACAGGTGTGTTTGACCAGGGTTGGAACTGAACTCTGCAGGAAGGTAGATCTCCAGGACCAGGGTTCGCCACCCCTGGTTTAGAGCATCTAAACTTCTTCGTCTTCTTCTTAAGCGTTTTTGGCGGTTGGCGAACCAGCTAATAGGTGCTTCACCGCCACCTGCTGGACTGGAGTGTGGAACAAAAATCTGTTTGGAGCACCTACATCCAGACCGTTTCTTATGAGAAAGCAGATTATACTACGTTTTTTAGGGGTGGACTTCTTCTTCTTCTTTTTTAAACAAATAGTCATATTCTCTGCATTAACATGGATTATCTTCAACCTGCTGAAATGTTCCTATGAATATATTTATCTTCCAAATATGCATTCTGAATAATAAATCAATATATTTCCTCACGAACCTACCGAGGTCCAGCGCTTGTCTTTACAATTTTCTCTTACTGATCATATTTTATACCTGTTGAATTTACAGTTTTAAAAGAATTTGATAAACACCCTTACACTTACCCTTTTTTTGCAGTTTATTATTTGTATAACCAAATTTAAACACCATGGTTAAACTATGGTTAGTGTAGCAAAACACGGGTTTATTTGTGGTTTATTATGGTTTAACCACAATTGCAATTTTTTTGGTTTTATTTGTAGTAAAGCCACGGCTAATTTAAGAACATTATGCTTGTGTGCATTGGTGCTCCTATTCCAATGTTTAAATGGTTGAATGAACGCATGTGCGGTAACGGCCTTAAAGAAATTTAAGATGTTAAACATTTAAATCATTTTTAACAGTAAGGCGTTGACAGTGCGACCACTTTAAATATTCATATGTTGGCATTGCATACAGTGAAATGATTGTGAATGAAAAATGACACATTTACATAGGCTACATATTTGAAGCATATGAAATACAGATAAATAAAGGTTGATTCTGATCATATTCATCATCAGATCTCACACACACTGCAGCGTCGCGAGAGTCACGTGTGTTTACCAGCCACTGCTTTATCAGATCAACTTATAAATGATGTTGATTAATAAAACTTCACCTTCCGTTGAGTTTGGAAAATTCTGCACACAGTAATCATCAGAATATCTCTTCTCCTGTCTCTGATAATGTCCGGATTTTGAAATCATCCCGTGGACTCTTGTTTTAATAGGCATTGAAGTCAACTAGATGATTAAGGCACATTGAAAATATATATAACCGGAAATAACTGAGCCGTATTATTTCAAAACGGAAGTGCGAGGCTCAGCAGATGCGAGCGCGAGCCACCTGAACTAAATCTAGCTTCCTGAATGTGAAACGAACTAAAGTGAATATGGTTTTATTATTGTTATTAGTTATATGATTCAACAGTGCGTGTGTGAGAGAATTTTGAAAAAACTTTACTCATAATAATTTTTCATACAAAAACAACTAGAAAAAACTAGATCACCTTCAGAAACAACACGCAGTGCTCCATCACTGCACCAAATTATTTCAAATGTAGACAAATCTTCCATAGATCAATCAATCAACACTCCGGTGGAACAGGGATTCATGTGGTGTGAAAAACAGGCAAATAAATCAGATGTGTGTGTCCATTTGCAGAAGTGACTGAATGTTCCTCTCGTCTGAGCTCACATCTAATAAAGTCCTGTGCTTTCTGACGATATGACGCTGTGAACAGCCACAGAAACATAACAAGCTGCTGCAGACACTCACGCTGGAGCAAACCTCACATTTACAGCAACACCATTAACATGACAGGCGTCTGCTGATGTGTGTTATTACGTCATGCTACAATTCCTGCGCTGGTGTTTATTTATCCAGCGCTGTCCCAGAATGCACCAGCTGTCCAGAGGCGTCACATCAGACACAAATCATCATCACACCTCCAATAAACACAGAATCATGGCTTTGTTTCCAGAGGAAGGTGTTGCAGGAGTTCCAGTTCCAGAGTTTAGAGGACTGCAGGCCAATGGACGTGACTGATCGCACCGGAGTGGCTCTGAAACACATTTTCCAGCCCTGCTGGGAAAGAAAAGACACAGAACGACGTTTGAGAGCAAAGCTGGTGAACCGTGGAGGTCCAGAGCTCAGAGAAACGGTTCATCAGAGACACGTCTGGATGAAAACTGATGACTCTCTCTCATCATCACAGGGCTTTAAAACCCTCCATGGACACTAAAACACTAGATGCAGACTTACACTGGCTTCTCATCAGGTCATGACACAATATAATATCGCAATCTTATATCAACCAGCCCTAACACGAGGCACTGCTGACATTATATAAGCCCTTCAATGTCTATGTTATCAGGGTTCCTGCAGGTTTTCAACGAAGCAGATATCATCCTCTTGTGGAAGACCAAACAAAGAAGTTTCACTTTCACAACGAAACACACAGCGCCTTCACGACATGGCGGCGGCAGCAATACTACAGCGAGAATAAAAGTTACGCCTTCTTTCTTTGCGTGAACATTTGGGTGGTGTTATGCAAATCTTCCCACATAGTGAGGTAGACATGTGGGGGGTGTGTTAGAACGAGCCGTTTTAGGTAGGTGTGGCTGACTCTTAACTTTTATAAAGAATATCTCTTTGGATTTGAGACTTTAGTCTTTGCAACTTTACAGATCTTCTTTATGCACCAAGAGCTTGTAACACTCCAAAGAGAAAGAAACAATTGAAATCGCATCATATGACCCCTTTAAATCCGGTTCACACTGTGATTTCAAATGATTGCAATTATAATTTCTTTGTCTTTTGCCTTTGTGAAATTCATTTGATGCTGGCTGTGTTAGTTTATTGTGATGCACATCAAACAGAAAAAAGCTTCGACTCGGTTCATTCCTCTGATGGACGGAAACATCTGTATGTTCACACGCACACGTGTGTGAAGAGAAACTTCACACAGAAACAGGTGCACCAGATGAAAGCAGAACTATTAATGATCACAGCATTCAGCGCAGCGCCTCTGTTCATCTCCATCATTACGCTAAAGCAGATTTCAGCCAAACACAAAACACACACACAAGTCAAAACTGTTTGGTTACCAACATTCATTCATGTTTTTGTTGTTGTTGTGTGTGTTTCATATTAGAAAATTAGTCATAAAGGTTTGGAATGACATGAGGGAGAGACGTTTGTTGTTTGGTTCCATATGGCAAAAATATATATTTAGCTTTAACCTTTATATAACCTACCAAAAATATATTTTAAAATACAGAAAATGTCCAATCTTATTCAATCACTAGCCTACATTTAGGCTAAATGCAAATGTGGATGCAATAGCCTAGTATATTTAATATTGTTGATTTTTTTTTTATATATATAAAAACAGTGAGTCTGACTTCAGTGAGTCTGAGTTCGGTGAGTCTGAGTTCGGTGAGTCTGAGTTCGGTGAGTTCAGTGAGTCTGAGTTCAGTGAGTTCGGTGAGTCTGAGTTTAGTGAGTCCGAGTTCGGTGAGTCCGAGTTCGGTGAGTCTGAGTTCGGTGAGTGAGTTCATTGAGTTTGGGGAGTCTGACTTCAGTGAGTCTGAGTTCGGTGAGTCCGAGTTCGGTGAGTCCGAGTTCGGTGAGTGAGTTCAGTGAGTTTGGGGAGTCTGACTTCAGTGAGTCTGAGTTCAGTGAGTCTGAGTTCAGTGAGTTCGGTGAGTTTGGTGAGTCTGAGTTTGGTGAGTCTGAGTTCGGTGAGTTCAGTGAGTCTGAGTTCGGTGAGTCTGAATTCAGTGAGTTCGGTGAGTCGGAGTTCAGTAAGTCTGATTTCGGTGAGTGAGTTCAGTGTGTTTGGGGAGTCTGAGTTCAGTGAGTTCAGTGAGTTTGGGGAATCTGAGTTCGGTGAGTCTGAGTTCAGTGAGTCTGAGTTTGGGGAGTCTGAGCTTGGGGAGTCTGGGTTTGGTGAGTTTGGTAAGTCTGAGTTCAGTGAGTTCGGTGAGTCTGAGTTCAGTGAGTCTGAGTTTGGGGAGTCTGGGTTCGGTGAGTCTGGGTTCAGTGAGTTTGGTGAGTCTGAGTTCAGTGAGTTCGGGGAGTCTGAGTTCGGTGAGTCTGAGTTCAGTGAGTCTGAGTTCAGTGAGTTCGGTGAGTTTGGTGAGTCTGACTTAAGTGAGTCTGAGTTCAGTGAGTTCGGTGAGTCTGACTTAAGTGAGTCTGAGCTTGGGGAGTCTGGGTTTGGTGAGTCTGAGTTCGGTGAGTCTGAGTTCAGTGAGTTTGGTGAGTCTGAGTTCGGTGAGTCTGAGTTTGGGAGTCTGGGTTCGGTGAGTTCGGTGAGTCTGAGTTCGGTGAGTCTGAGTTCAGTGAGTTTGAGTTTGGGGAGTCTGGGTTCGGTGAGTTCGGTGAGTCTGAGTTCGGTGAGTCTGAGTTCAGTGAGTTTGAGTTCAGTGAGTTTGGTGAGTCTGAGTTCAGTGAGTTCGGCGAGTCTGAGTTCAGTGAGTCTGAGTTTGGGGAGTCTGAGCTTGGGGAGTCTGAGCTTGGGGAGTCTGGGTTTGGTGAGTTTGGTAAGTCTGAGTTCAGTGAGTTCGGTGAGTCTGAGTTCAGTGAGTCTGAGTTTGGGGAGTCTGGGTTCGGTGAGTTTGGTGAGTCTGAGTTCAGTGAGTTTGGGGAATCTGAGTTCGGTGAGTCTGAGTTCAGTGAGTTTGGGGAATCTGAGTTCGGTGAGTCTGAGTTCAGTGAGTTTGGGGAATCTGAGTTCGGTGAGTCTGAGTTCAGTGAGTTTGGGGAATCTGAGTTCGGTGAGTCTGAGTTCAGTGAGTTTGGGGAATCTGAGTTCGGTGAGTCTGAGTTCAGTGAGTTTGGGGAATCTGAGTTCGGTGAGTCTGAGTTCAGTGAGTTTGGGGAATCTGAGTTCGGTGAGTCTGAGTTCAGTGAGTTTGGGGAATCTGAGTTCGGTGAGTCTGAGTTCAGTGAGTTTGGGGAATCTGAGTTCGGTGAGTCTGAGTTCAGTGAGTTTGGGGAATCTGAGTTCGGTGAGTCTGAGTTCAGTGAGTTTGGGGAATCTGAGTTCGGTGAGTCTGAGTTCAGTGAGTTTGGGGAATCTGAGTTCGGTGAGTCTGAGTTCAGTGAGTTTGGGGAATCTGAGTTCGGTGAGTCTGAGTTCAGTGAGTTTGGGGAATCTGAGTTCGGTGAGTCTGAGTTCAGTGAGTTTGAGTTCAGTGAGTTTGGTGAGTCTGAGTTCAGTGAGTTCGGCAGTTCAGTGAGTTTGGTGAGTCTGAGTTTGGTGAGTCTGAGTTCAGTGAGTCTGACTTTGGTGAGTCTGAATTCAGTGAGTTCGGTGAGTCGGAGTTCAGTAAGTCTGAGTTCGGTGAGTGAGTTCAGTGTGTTTGGGGAGTCTGAGTTCGGTGAGTCTGGTGAGTCGGAGTTCGGTGAGTCTGAGTTCGGTGAGTGAGTTCGGTGAGTTCAGTGAGTCTGAGTTCGGTGAGTCTGAATTCAGTGAGTTCGGTGAGTCGGAGTTCAGTAAGTCTGAGTTCGGTGAGTGAGTTCAGTGTGTTTGGGGAGTCTGAGTTCAGTGAGTCTGAGTTTGGTGAGTCTGGTGAGTCGGAGTTCGGTGAGTTTGAGTTCAGTGAGTCTGAGTTCAGTGAGTCTGAGTTCAGTGAGTTCAGTGAGTCTGAGTTCAGTGAGTCTGAGTTCAGTGAGTCTGAGTTCAGTGAGTCTGAGTTCAGTGAGTCTGAGTTCAGTGAGTCTGAGTTCAGTGAGTCTGAGTTCAGTGAGTCTGAGTTCAGTGAGTCTGAGTTCAGTGAGTCTGAGTTCAGTGAGTCTGAGTTCAGTGAGTCTGAGTTCAGTGAGTCTGAGTTCAGTGAGTCTGAGTTCAGTGAGTCTGAGTTCAGTGAGTCTGAGTTCAGTTAGTTAGGTGCGTCTGAGTTCAGTGAGTTTGGTGAGTCTGAGTTCTGTGAGTCTGAGTTCAGTGAGTCTGAGTTCAGTGAGTTCAGTGAGTCTGAGTTCAGTTAGTTAGGTGCGTCTGAGTTCAGTGAGTTTGGTGAGTCTGAGTTCTGTGAGTCTGAGTTCAGTGAGTTTGAGTTCAGTGTCTGAGTTCAGTGAGACTGAGTTCGGTGAGTCTGAGTTCGGTGAGTCCGAGTTTGGTGAGTCCGAGTTCGGTGAGTCTGAGTTCAGTGAGTCCGGAGTCTGAGTTCAGTGAGTTTGGTGAGTCTGAGTTCAGTGAGACTGAGTTCGGTGAGTCTGAGTTCGGTGAGTCCGAGTTTGGTGAGTCCGAGTTTGGTGAGTCTGAGCTCGCTGAGTTCGGTGAGTTTGAGTTCAGTGAGTCCGGAGTCTGAGTTCAGTGAGTTTGGTGAGTCTGAGTTTGGTGAGTCTGAGTTCAGTGAGTCTGAGTTGGAAATCCTGTCTTTCTTCGTCGACGGCGTTCAGTCAGTGCCTTCGGATGAAAGGTCAACACACTCTCACAGGGGTCAGAGGTCACCATTCATTTGAGCTTTACATGTTAGAGTGAACAGATGAAGAACATCGAGAGCAGTGAAGCTGCACAAATCAACTACAGAGAACGAGAAATCAAAGATCATCAACGACGGCAGATAAAACGAAGAACCGCCACGATGTTTTATACAAGCTTTATTTACAACTTGAACAACAACTGTACAGTTTTGCAGCGCTGGAAGCACAGATTCATCAACAGAGTGTGAATGAGACACGGTTCCTTCAGCCGCACACATACAGTATGTACATATTGTATACAAGCAATATAAAACTTGGCAAATGCAACGAATATTTGCTACTTTAGTATCACACAGATCACGACTGAAGTATCAGGTGTTTCTCTGCTCATGGACGGTTGTGTTTGACCTCTGAACTCATGAGAAACTCCTTCAGCCGCCTGATAAAAACCACACAAGAACACTGCTGGAGTAACAGATACACTGATCGTCACAGACACGAGTCCGTCTCGTCCCGCAATCACTGTGCATTATTACAGGAATATTTAGTAACAGCTGATGAAGAAAAGCAGCAGAGCAGGTTTAAATGTCAGAATATCGCTGTAACATTGTGTCAGATTCTTCATCATCATCATCCTCATCAAAAGCACTTACTAATTTAGTATAAAACAAACAGAAGGATGTGGCGCTGGTTCCTCTGTCATTCTCACACTGATTCTACTCAAAACACATCCAGCAGCCAGACGCTGAGGGAAGAATCGATTAAAATGCTGATGAATCAGGTATGAGGAGCTTGTTTGTTCATGAACTACGGGAAATACTGAAACACACCACAATGACAATGAGGCTAAAATGAAAACATGAGGAACGTGTAGGAGTTCATCCATCTGTAATCCGAGCTCACGCCCACAGCATGATTGACAGGCGCCGGCCCCGCCCACTTCTGATGGGAAGGAAAGCGGTTAGCATTCTGGGTTAGTTAGTGTGCAGCGATGGGTTAAACTCAGCAGCATGAGCTCAAATCACAGGCAGTCATGCAGCCCCGCCCCCTGATGTTGCAGCCACGCCCCCTGATGACATGCAGCCACGCCCCCTGCCGCTCATGCTTTAAGGTCACTGTGAGAGAAAGAGATTGACAGGTGTCAGTCACACAGATTCAGCGGTGAGCGTCTGCTGAGCGTCACTGGTGGAAGCGTGTGGATCGTGGCTTTAAAGAGTCCGGACCGGACGGCCCACACGCGACTCGCGTGACGCCAGCAGACGCCAGACAGGGATCGACAGCAGCTGTGAGTCTGTGTTAAGGCATCGGGAATGAATCAACAAAACAAACAACAACAAGCACCGAAAAACACTGGAAGAAACAACAGACTGATGTGCATTTAAATAAACATCATGATGAACACTTCTCTCTTTCAATGCATAGATATCAATGGAGAATAAAGAGGACAGATGAAAGAATCAAGAAGGACAGCAGCTGAGAGCAGATGAAGAGCAAATAAAACACTGCGCATCAGGAACCACTCTTAAAATACTGCAAAGCCTCTGGTGAAAAGCATCCGACAGGAAAAAAGCTCTCATTAGTTTGGAGCGTGTTCATTAACTAATGCTGATTTGATTAAAGTGGGCATGTCCGGTTACCCTGATTGGTCAGATCAGTGGAGGAGAATATTAAGACAGCGAGGTTGGGATGGGGAGGGGTGGGGTGGGGGGGTGGAGTCAGGTATCCTGATTGGCTGTGGAGAGGGTTGCCGTGGCGACGCTCTACCTGGCTGCGGTGGGCTGCACGTGGCCCGGATACGTCCGGCGGGAGTTGGTGGCCTGTCTCTGACGCGCCAGGAAAGACTGACCCGAACCCGTGCTGGCCAGACGCTCCTCAGCCGCCTTCTTCTGCAGAGCCATGCCCTGAACACACGCACACACACACACACACACACACACACACAATCACGATTTAACACTTCATATCTGTGACACACAACAGAAAAACACAGATGCTCTGTATAAGCGCAGCACTGGTTATTTCTACACAAACAGCACATGATTCAGTGAATTTACTGAATTAACTCCTTCTCTGTCCGGCGGGAGTTGGTGGCCTGTCTCTGACGCGCCAGGAAAGACTCCCGTGCTCCCGTGCTGGCCAGACGCTCCTCAGCCGCCTTCTTCTGCAGAGCCATGCCCTGAACACACGCACACACACACACACACACACACACACACACAATCACGATTTAACACTTCATATCTGTGACACACAACAGAAAAACACAGATGCTCTGTATAAGCGCAGCACTGGTTATTTCTACACAAACAGCACATGATTCAGTGAATTTACTGAATTAACTCCTTCTCTGCGTGTGCTGTGAGTTTAACATACATGAGATGCGTTTGTTCACCTGTAAAGATCTTCCTGCAGTAAAAGCTTGAGATGATAATATGATGCCAACACTAACTCTAACCAACCATAAGCTAACGTTTGCAACCCCAAACTCTGGAATAGCCTTCCTGATAGCGTTCAGAGTTCAGACACACTCTCTCGGTTTAAATCTAGATTAGCAAAGCATTCAAATAATGCATCTCATAACCCTGTACACCAGTTATATCTGATCAAATGCACATTATCATTCTCTGCTTGCTTTGAACAGCAGCTACATTATTTTTTCTCTATGTGCTTTTCTATTTCTGCCACGGGATGGGAATCCTGAGGTAACTAAGAATTACACAAGCTTCAGTCTGGATCCAGCCCTTATGAAGATCTCAGATGACTGAACACCTGAAAAGAGATGATGCCAACTTACAAAACTACCACCTTGTGCTGTAAGTTTGATCACAGCATATAATCTTTGCTGTTGATCGTGTTCACCGTTTGCTTGAGTACATATCATTAACTAACTGCAAGATTTTTGTGACAGTCACCACAGATGAGCTACTTCTAAATGAAATGTAGAATCTTTGTATCGTGAAAAGATGAACTGAACTGAATGATCTCGTGAGAGTGCTGATACACACCATGTTGTACCAGGCAGATACGATGAGTTTCTCCTCCTGGTCTTTCTGAGACGACATCTTGTCATACTCCTTCTGCACACAGAAACACAGTACAGTCACGTGACAGAGTGTGTGTGTGTGTGTGTGTGTGTGTGTGTGTGTGTGTGTGAGTGAGTGTGTGTACGCGTTTTTGTGACAAATGAGGACATAAATGTGTATAATGACAAGTGTGTGTGAGTGAGAGTGAGTGTGTGTGTGAGAGTGTGTGTGTGAGAGAGTGAGAGTGTGTGTGTGAGTGAATGAGTTTGTGTGTGTGTGAGTGAGAGTATGAGTGTGTGTGAGTGAGTGTGTGTGTGTGAGAGTGAGTGTGTGTGAGTGAGAGTGTGTGTGTGTGTGTGTGAGTGTGTGTGTGTGTGTGTGAGTGAGTGAGTGTGTGTGTGTGTGTGTGAGTGAGTGAGTGTGTGTGTGTGTGTGTGAGTGAGTGAGTGTGTGTGTGTGTGTGTGAGTGAGTGAGTGTGTGTGTGTGTGTGTGAGTGAGTGAGTGTGTGTGTGTGTGTGTGAGTGAGTGAGTGTGTGTGTGTGTGTGTGAGTGAGTGAGTGTGTGTGTGTGTGTGTGAGTGAGTGAGTGTGTGTGTGTGTGTGTGAGTGAGTGAGTGTGTGTGTGTGTGTGTGAGTGAGTGAGTGTGTGTGTGTGTGTGTGAGTGAGTGAGTGTGTGTGTGTGTGTGTGAGTGAGTGAGTGTGTGTGTGTGTGTGTGAGTGAGTGAGTGTGTGTGTGTGTGTGTGAGTGAGTGAGTGTGTGTGTGTGTGTGTGAGTGAGTGAGTGTGTGTGTGTGTGTGTGAGTGAGTGAGTGTGTGTGTGTGTGTGTGAGTGAGTGAGTGTGTGTGTGTGTGTGTGAGTGAGTGAGTGTGTGTGTGTGTGTGTGAGTGAGTGAGTGTGTGTGTGTGTGTGTGAGTGAGTGAGTGTGTGTGTGTGTGTGTGAGTGAGTGAGTGTGTGTGTGTGTGTGTGAGTGAGTGAGTGTGTGTGTGTGTGTGTGAGTGAGTGAGTGTGTGTGTGTGTGTGTGAGTGAGTGAGTGTGTGTGTGTGTGAGTGAGAGTATGAGTGTGTGTGAGTGAGTGTGTGTGTGTGAGAGTGAGTGTGTGTGAGTGAGAGTGTGTGTGTGAGAGAGTGAGAGTGAGTGTGTGTGTGTGTGACCTGGAGTGAGATCAGCATCCTCTCGCGCTCATGCACCTGGGTCTTCAGAGCCTGAACCTCGGGAGCAGAACCCTGATTCTGTTTGGGGTCCAGAGTACGAATGACCTGCGCACACACACACACATGATCAGCATTAACATTAATATCACACACACACACACACAGGAAGCAGGGAGAAGAGTGAGTGAGACGTACACTCTTGGCTTTCTCCAGGTATTTCTTGTATCTCTCCTCCATCTGTTTCATATCTTCATCCTTCTTCTTCAGCGCGTCCTCCAGCTCGTCAACCCTCTGAACTGAAACCATTCAACAAGCTCTCGCTTAACCAGTCTGCGCACACACACACACACACACACGTTTCCATGTATGATCATCAGTGAGTCTCACCGCTGGAAGAGTGTTTGTTCTCCAGCTCTTCGATCGCTGCACTGTTCATCTGAAGCTCGTTAGTGGCGTCCATTAACTTCTCCCTACAGAGCGAGAACAGTCACACTCTGAAACAGTCATTCTCGCAGAACTGAGTCTCTGTGACTTCCTGCTGATACTCACAGGTGTTCCTGACACTTCCTCTTCATGAGCACCATCTGCAGCAGCAGAAGAAGCAGAGATGTTAAAGTTCATCCAGCAAACACACTCATTAATGCTCATGTGAAGCACTGTAGCGCCTCCTGCTGGACTCCAGCGGAACACAACCGCCCTACACAGTGTGCACTTCTGAGGGTGTTAATGTCCAGCAGAGGACGCCGAAGAGCTCATGCACAATCACACACCAACACAAATCAACAACCAACAGCTGAGCAAATACATGAATAAACAGTCTAATGATTCCCATAAACACCACAGGAATAGAGATATGAATGTGATCACACACCACTGTTCCTTCAGTACAGCTGAGATATTAATAGAGTTTTGAGTCCGTTTTGTTTTGTTTTTTTCTTTAGTAATTTTACAAAAAATGTTCTTGTCATTTTTAGTAGTTTTTGTCCGTATAGTTTTTTATTTCAGTTTTAGTTTTTTTAGTACATCAAGTTAAACTAAATTAAAACAATAAATGTTGCTTTGGAAACTAGTGGAAATAATTGTTTTAAATATTTGATTTCAGTTCATGTTTATTTTATTTAAAGTAGCAATGTTTTTAGGTTTAGTTGACTGTAATGACCCAGCTGACTAGTGGATGTTTTTGTGTGCACAATCTTCCAGATGTATGTAGTTTTATGAGGGCTGATTTGAGAAATAAACATGCATGTCTGTCAAACACCAACCTAAACCAGCCTTAAACAGCTGACTAGTTGTTTAGATAACCTGCTGTCTAGTCTACTGAGGAGATATTTACTTTAAACACCTCTAGAGGACAATATGGGCAATATAACTCAGATTAAACCTCATTATTGTATCTGTTTTTGAATCTGGTGTTTTCTCCTAACACTCACCCAGCCGTCATTTATTAAAAATATGGAGTATAAAGATCAAACTGGACCCCTAAAAAGAAATGATAATGTTCTGCTTCCAATGAGCAAAACTAAATCAGTGAAAATAAAAAAGTAACACGTCCATTCAAAGATGTTCAGTGATTGACAATCAAACTCTCGAACTGTTGGACTCACATCTTCTGCTTTGGATCCGTGTTCCTGAAGAGACGTCTGCAGCTCCTCCACCTGAGACTGACCCTGCAGCAGCCTCTGATTCACCTGCCTACACACACACACACACACACACACACACACACACACGGGTTCAGGTCATTCACATGTGGACCTCCACTCTCTAGTCTAGTCGGTCTCAGCACATTGAACCCACATGAATGAATGATGTGCTGCATGCGGCTGAAATGACTGTCAGAGACACTGAGACATACAGAAAATCATCTGTTTAAATTAGTGTGTGTGTACTGTGTGTGTGTGTGTGTGTGTGTGTGTGTGTGTGTGTGAGAGAGAGAGTGTGTGTGTGTACCTGGTATTTATCACATTATGGGGACCAAATGACTCAGCAAAGAGGAAACAGCCCATAACATGTATAAAGCAAATAATGTAATCAATTATTTTTTCAACCATTACGCCTATGGATAGTCCCCACAAAACATGGAAACACACGTGTCTGTGTTTCTGTTTCAGTGTGAGTTAGCGTGTCTGAGTGAGTGTGTGAGCATGTGTGTGTGTGAGTGAGTGTGTGAGCATGTGTGTATGTGAGCGGTTTGTTGGGCAGTGTGACCAGTTACAAAGCTATAAAACAGAGCACATATCCGGTCTGAGCTGCTGGAGCCTTTCATGGACATCACAGAGATCTGAGTCTGAGTGTGTGTGTGTTTAGTGTTCATGCGGCTTCATGTTACTGTATTTCACCTACCTAAACTCTGGTGTGACAATTTCTGCAGACAGCAAGTCAGACGGCTCGTTACTACCGAGCGGCACTAAACCTGATGAAACACTTCTGATCAGCACATATCAACCCATCATATACATAAACATAAAAATTAAAAACAAACATATGCTGTAAGAATGAGACACTGCATGGACTTTAAAGCAGTCACCTGACGTCAGCTGAGACTCTTGAGCTTTAACACACCTCAGCTCCTCAATAGTCTCCTTCAGAGATTCTCGCTCTGTCCTCAAGCGCTACACACACACACACAGGTTCATGTCATCAGCTTCATTCTTATAACACTCTTTGTACGCTTTTCTCTGCATGCAGCTCAGATGTAAATACTTTGGCAATACGAGTCTACAATTACACTCTGCTAGTAAAGAACATTCAAAACTTGACATCTTGACAATCAAAGCCTAGATCTGTTTTATTTAGAAGCTCTTCTGTTCAGTCATTTACTGATAAACAGGACTGTTTTGTGTGAGAGTGTTTGTGTGCTTGCACTTGTGTGAGTTTGTGTGCGCTTATATGTGTGTGTGCACTTGTGTGAGCGCTTGTGCAAGCGTGTGTGCGCGTGCTTGTGTGAGTGTATGTATGTGTGCGAGTGTGAGCGCTTGTGCGAGTGTGTGTATGTGTGAGCGCTTGTGCGAACGTGTGTATGTGTGAGCGCTTGTGCTAATGTGTATGTGTACGCAGGTGCGAGTGTGTGTGCACTTGTGCGAGTGTATGTGTGTGTGCGCTTGTGCGAGTGTGAGCGCTTGTGCGAGTGTGTGTATGTGTGAGCGCTTGTGC